>NC_134809.1:24375540-24378040 GCF_046742065.1 Oratosquilla oratoria | reverse complement strand
AAAAATAAAACAAAACAATATGAACTAAAATAAAATAAGATAAAATAAAATAAAATAAGATAAAATAAAATAAAATAAAATAAAATAAAATGAATAAAATAAAATAAATAGAGTAAAGTAAAATCAAATAAAATGAAATGAAATAAGATAAAGTAAAATAAAATAACATAAAATAAAATAAAATAAAATTAGATCAAATAAATTATTGTAATCTAAGTAGTTTATTTTCAGACGAACTCATTTGAGTCGCGTTTTTTTTTTTTTGTGACGAGGAATTTATTCAGTAATAGAAAATGGAACGTGGATAGTAGTCTGATCCCAATAACCAGCGCTTCTATGTTTGTGGGCAATATCGCATCGAAGAATTAGAGTCATATACGTGGTAAAGAACCGTATAAGAATGATGTGTGACTCTGGGCCGTAGAGGTATCCCTAGGATATCAGCTCCACTACCGTGACGCCTTCTGACCTAGTCAGACCAAAATCGTTTTAATATGTCGTCACAGTCTAGGATTTATCTAAAATAAATCTAATATTTTCTCTATGAGGACGACACTACACCTATCCCCACCCCCACCCCCACCCCCTAACTCAGCTGATTTTACTTTAGCCATAATAAATCCCTTAAAGGGAGACACCATATTAAAGGGAGGATTGAAATAGGCTTGATTTAATCTATCTCATTCTTCCCACTTTTTTTTTTGTCTCAATATTTTCTCTCTCTAAATCTCTTGTTTTCTCCTTATTTCTTTCTCTCGTCTCTTCTTCTCTCCATTAATCTATTTTTCTCTCTCACTTATTCCCTCTTATTCTCTTCCTCTGTTTCTATTTCCTATTCCCACTTTTGTTTCCTTCTGTTCCCTCAATCCCAACTCTATCAACTTTCTTTCCTACCCCTCCCTTTTCTTCTCCTCTCTTCCTTTCCCTTCTTTCCCCTCACTTTCGCCTCCCTTCCTCTTTTTTCTTATTTTTCCTCTTTTTCCTCTGTTCCCTTTTCCATTCCCTCCCGTCTTTTCCAATTCTTCCCCTCTTCTTCTTTTCCCTATCCTTCATTTTCCTCCTTTTCCTTCCCCTCCCCTTCCTTCCCCTCCTCTTCACTCCCCTCTCCTTCCCTCCCCTCCCCTTCCTTCTCCTCTCTTTCATTCTCCTCCCCTTCTTCCTCCTCCCCTTCATTCCCCTTCCCTCCCTACCCTCCCCTTCCTTCCCCTCCTCTTCACTCCCCTCTCCTTCCCTCCCCTCCCCTTCCTTCTCTCCTTCATTCTCCTCCCCTTCCTCCTCCTCCCCTTCATTCCCCTTCCCTCCCTACCCTCTCCTTCTTTCCCCTCTCCTTCATTCCCTTTCTTTTCCCCTAACCCCTCTTTCCCCTCCTCATCCCACCCTTCTCATACCCTCACCTTGTTCCCATCCCCTTCCTTCCCCCTCCTTCATTCCACTCCCTTTCCTTACTCTCTCCTTATTTCCCTTAATCTTTCCTAAGTTCCCTTTCTTTCCCATTTCTGGCCCCTACGCCTCCCCTTCCTTTCCCCTTTCTCCCTCCCCTCGCCTCCTCTACCTTCCACACTCCCTTCCCTTCCCTTCCCTTCCCTTCCTTCCCTTTCACTTCACTCCATTCTCCTCCATTCCACTCCCCTTCTCTTCCCTTTCCTCCCTTCCTCCCCTCTTCCTTCTTTTCCTCCCCTTCCTTCTATCTTTCAATTCCTACTCCTCCTTCTTCCCTTCTTTTTCCCTTCACTCCCTTTTCCTCTCCTCCGCTCCCGTCCCCTCCCCTTCCTCTCCTCTTCCCCACACCCCTCCCGTTCCTACTCTCCCCTCCCCTCCCATTTCTTCCTCTTCCCTTCTTCCCTTTCCTCCCTTCATTCCTCTCCTAACAGACTCTACAAATCCTATCAATCCCTGATCATTCACTCTTCCCTGCTCTCCCCCTCCTATTTACTCCCTTCTAACCCCTTCCCCTCTTAATTCTTCTCCTTCCCTTCTTTCCTCCCTTCCCTTTCCTCCTCTCCCAATAACCCCCTACAAATCCCATCAATCCCTCATTCCTCACTCTTCCCTACTCTCCCCCTCCTCTCCCTCCTCCTCTTCCTCCTCCTCTCCCCCTGGCGGAGCCCCTAACAAGCTTACCCGGTAGGCGGCGTTGCGGCTGTAATTGGCACGTCACGTGAGTCGTTATGCAAATTAGCCGTGTCACCTTGTCTCGCCTGTTTGCTGCCTCCGCCGTGAGTCGGCGTCGCTCGAGAAGGAGCGGGGAGGGGTGGTGGGGGGTGGGGGTGGTAGTTTTCGAAGTCGGAGTTCGAATTAAGGTGGCCGTATGTTCGTACGTGTATGTGTGTATGGGCGGCACAAACCGGGAACTGCAAGATCTCTCGGGCCGTCTAGTAAACAGCGCGACTGCAGTGAGTTCGGAGGAAAGGAAAAAGTCAACATTAAGAAGGTGGAGGTCCGCGCCATCATCACCATGAACGGAGAACAACTGGAGGAACTGACAGTTTCAAGTACCTGG
>NC_134809.1:24363040-24370540 GCF_046742065.1 Oratosquilla oratoria | reverse complement strand
CGATCTTCCAATTTCCTCCAGCACCAGTAATATCACCACCAGTAAAATCACCACCAGTGACGCCTTCGCCACCAACACATCATCATCACTACCATCACCAACACTTTGTCCAAAACAGATAATGAAAAATAAATACATTTCATATATTAAGTTCTTTTTATGAAAAGAAATGCGTAGATATTTTGTTAATTTCAAATTTATAATTTTATTTTTAGGATAGTATTATCACAGATTTATAACATGAATTTAGAATTTTGTAAATAATATTTATGAAATAACCAGGAACACAGCCAGGGATTGATGGTCGACTGTGATTGGTTGAGAGTTGGCAAAGACCCACTATGATTGGCTATTTGTCTGGCAACACAGAAAGAACGATAAGTATTGATACATCAGAACTTGGAGTCTCTTCAGTGAAACGAAATCTCAAATAACCAGCGATTCTATCCATTTGGAAAATATTACATTGAAAGGTGAAGTCACAGAGATGACAAAAGAGAGATAGGTAGAGGAAGAAGAGAGGAAGAAGAGAGGAAGAGGAAGAGAGGAAGGTGACAAATCTGAGAGCGAGAGAGTAGAGGTTAAAAATCATCGGGATATCTTTTTAAGTGATGAATGCTCCGTGACGCTGGGCCGTAGGGGTACCACTAAAATCTCTCCCTTTCAAATAGCAACTACCTACTTATATACTGCAATCATATTTATAAGGGGAATGGCAGAGGGAAATAGAATCTCCACATCAAAATATCCACAAACACTCCACCTCCATTTTCCATCCAAGCACTTTTAAGACAAAGGCTAGGTTGGGTATGACCCAATGAGAATCCCACAACTGTAGTCTTTGTCGAAATTAAAACCTTCTTCAGAAGGCTTTTGTAGTTTTTAGATAATATCTATCATCACAGTGAGGTTTTTTTTTACCATTGGAAAATATGAATCTCACACACAGTAAATAACTTCTTGACCTCCATTCCCTTTGAGGTCGAACGAGTTCCTCCTGCGTCGCTTGACCTAAGGTCATCGTTTGATCACGTGATCAGGTGGTGGTAACTTTGTTCAGCGTTTGGCAGCAAAGATGCTGTCAAAAGTTAAGAAGATAATAGCTAAGCCTAATGACAAAGGAACCTATCCTACTTGTAACATGATTACTAATAATACAAATACGAAAAGGAATATTACAACAGTTAGCTTACTCCCCTACCCTCGAAAGAGAACATATTTGGTTCTGCCATAGACCAAAAGGTCTCCTATTGGTTTATTTCCTTTTATGATATATCGCCATACATTAGAGGGGACGGGGAGGAGGACACGATGTATGGAACAGAGGGAGAAGAAACTAGATGACGTCATGCTGTAGAGAACTCTTGTAGGGGTGTTGGCGTCCCTTTTGCATATAAATGTAAAGATCTGTATTTAATATAATCGAATTATGAACCCTTTGACTTCCGGAAGGGGTGGGAGAGGGGTGAGAAGGGGTAGGGAGGGGTAGGGTGGAGAAAGGAGTGGGTCGGGAGAGGGTGGGAGGGGGTGGGTGAGGGGTGAGAGGGTGCTGGGAGGGATCATAAGGAAGTGGAAGCGGTAGGGAGGGAGTGGGAGGGAGTGATAGGAGGCGGAAGGGGTAGGAGAGAGTGGGAGACAATGGGAAGTGGGCAGGAGGGAGTGGGAGGGATTAGGAGAGGGCGGAGGGGGGGTGAGTGGGAGCAAGAGGGAGGTTGGTAGGAGTAGGAGGGGAAGGACCCTCCAATTGAATAAAACTGTATAGTGATACACGGAGATAATTGATGAAACTAAATTTTTTTTAGTTATCGAAAAAAGGAAAGGAGCTCTCAAAATTAATTCAAATAGTTTTGGAAGTAGGGATGACAGTCTTCAAATCTTTCTTGATTAATAATTTCCTCATATTTGTACCACCTGACGCCAGAAGAATTTCATCACGAAAGAAATACCCAGTGTGATTCACCATGGTCTTGGATCACGTGTTGGACACGTGGTCGATAGCTATTTCCCTCCCGGAAGAGAGCTCAGAGTTCCTATATGACCGATCTATGGGTTACGCTGTGACCTTACATGCACACACACACACACACAATTCCCCGCCCACGATAGTTGGAGTAACGACTCGCAGCACAGATATACTGAAGTTATTTCAGCCCTAGGCGGGATTCGAACCCGGACAGCCGTAGTGGCAGCTGGGAACCCCACCACTGAGCCATCGAGTCGTGTGTGTGTGTGTGTGTGTGTGTGTGTGTGTGTGTGTGTGTGTGTGTGTGTGTGTGTGTGTGTGTGTGTGTGTGTGCGTGTGTGCGAGTGTGCGTGTGTGTTTGTGTGTGTGTGTGTGTGTGTGTGTGTGTGTTTGTGTGTGTGTGTGTGTGTGTGTGTGTGTGTGTGTGTGTGTGTGTGTGTGTGTGTGTGTGTGTTTGTGTGTGTGTGTGTGTGTGTGTGTGTGTGTGTGTGTGTGTGTGTGTGTGTGTGTGTGTGTGTGTGTGAGTGTGTGTGTGAGTGTGTGTGTGTGTGTGTGTGTGTGTGTGTGTGTGTGTGTGTGTGTGTGTGTGTGTGTGTGAGTGTGTGTGTGTGTGTGTGTGTGTGTGTGTGTGTGTGTGTGTGTGTGTGTGTGTGTGCATACGTGCGGGTGTATGCGTGCGTATGGGGGGGTTGGGGTAGGTGGGTGTGTATGCATATACTGTACATGTATATGAATAAACACGATAGTGTAATGGTCCCATACCTATCAACAGAATATATATATACATATATATATATATATATATAATATATGTATATATATATATATATATATATATATATGTATATATATATATATTGCGTTGCAATCATGAATGGTGTTACAGTTTGTTATTAATTTTGTTCTTAATACTGATACTGTTCATTCATCTTTGTCTGTTTGTTTGTTTGTTTGTGTCTATGGGATTATTCATATATGTTTTATTATATTGATATGGCTATTTGTTAAAAAAATAATATTTGCATTCTGTACCATATCTATTTGTGTTGTTTTTCAATAATAGTTTCGTCATGATTCGTAAATATATTTACTTATGTTCCTCATAATACCATTGTTCATTATCATTTTAATAACACAAAAAAGAAAGAGATATATTATTTTTCCTGTGACACATTTCTTAGTGTTGTTGTTTTCATATACTTTCACTGTAATCCAGAACGTGGCGATTATTATTTCACTGATGCCTAGCAAATGGAAAGAAAAAAAAAAGAGAGAGAAAGAAAGAAAGAAAGAGAGAAACACAAAAAATAAATAAGAAATAAAGAAAGAAAAAAGAAAGAAAGAAGGACAGAAAATCAGAAAGAAAGAAAAAATAAGAAAGAGAAAGAGAAAGAAAGAAAGAGAGAAAGAAAGAAGGGGGAGAAGGAAGGAAAGAAAGAAACAAAGATAGAAAAAAATAGAAGAAAAAATAAAAAGAACGAAAAAAGAACAAGAGAAAAAATAAATAAATAACAAAAAGAAAGAAAAAAAAACGTCAATCTTTTGAGTCATTTGATAATTTTCTTCAGTTATCATAAATTTGACTTTTCACACCCATGACTTATACTTTAAAGGGCAGAATAAAGCTGGATAAAGCTGGATAAAGCTATTTAGCTTTAAGCGGGTTAGAATCGTCAGGATTTAACCAGAACAAAAGTCTCTAAGTATCCCCAGTTGAGATAATTGACCACCAAAGGACTGATATGGAAAGCTTAATCAAGTAGTGAATCCTTTATCAGACAAAGTTTCCTCTAAACTAGATGAGAATAATCTTGCGGGATAAAAACAGAAGAACAAAAGAATGGAGAAAATTGCAAGAGATCCATAAGTCCTACACTAGGTAGTTCCATGTCCCTTAACCACCTGTCATCCCTGTCCATAAAGTTATCTCATGGTCTTTTCAGCGCTAACTACATGGCTACTAAACTTATTCCATTCGTTAACCACTTAGTTGGTAAACTAGGTCTTGGCCATTTCATTCTTTAAACTTCTGTGACCTTTAACAGCCGAACTCGAGACTTCCTGCAGGACTCGATCCGACCTTGAAGCCAACGTTTTTTGATTAAACTTAACGACAAACGTTCTATGAGAAACGTTCTACAAAGGACAACTGAATGGCCTCAGGGAGGTCAGTACTCCACAAAAGACCCGAATCTTCAACTTCGCAAATGTTAGCAGCTGTTTATGTGTCTAATAAGTTTGTTTATATACTTTGGTAGGTCTGGAAAAGGACCAGTGAATTCAAGATACCTGAAGAAACACAAAAAAGATGACGAGATCTTGGTAACCCAAGGGCAAAACTGGAAAATATAATTCATTGTCAGATAATCTGGAAAGGAAGAAGTGAAGTATTACCGAAAGCAAAGGAGGAGAGACTGAAAAAGAATAGGAAAAGACGAAGAAGAATAAAAGTAAAAACGTAGAGGAACATTTCTCCAAGATTTTAGACTTAGGGTGCACATTTTTTCCTGCAGAGGGGGGGTACTATTATGTATGTATATATGTATATATATATATATATATGTATATATATATATATATATATGTATATATATGTATATATATATATATATATATATATGTGTGTGTGTGTGTGTGTATGTGTGTGTGTGTGTGTGTGTGTGTGTGTGTGTGTGTGTGTGTGTGTGTGTGTGTGTGTGTGTGTGTGTGTGTGTGTGTGTGTGTGTGTGTGTGTGTGTGTGTGTGTGTGTGTGTGTGTGTGTGTGTGTGTGTGTGTGTGTGTGTGTGTGTGTGTGTGTGTGTGTGTTTGCATATACTTGTACATCAATTAGTGCATATCTGTTATATACGGGGATAATTAATTACAATGTAATAATTATAAGTACTGTAGTTACACATCTCCTCCGCGCTCATTCACTTGTATGCCAATATTTTTCTGTGTTTATGAGAGAAAAAAGAAATAGTAACACAAACAGACAGACAAAGGTAGACAGACAGAAGGATAGACAAACACACACACACACACACACACACACACACACACACACACACACACACACACACACACACACACACACTCAGAGAGAGAGAGAGAGAGAGAGAGAGAGAGAGAGAGAGAGAGAGAGAGAGAGAGAGAGAGAGAGAGAGGCCCGATTCGACTAGCTAGCATGTGTATTACTATTAGCACTGCTCTGTTTGTTGCTCTATTGAAAATCTCCTGAATGCATCTGTTTGTTTGATGTTTCTTGTTGTTGTTGTCGCCGTGCATGGTCCTGCTTCTGCTATTGTGTTTGTTTTGGATATAAGTATCACCCGGCCAAACGCTCTCGCGCTCCTGTTGTCGAGGACCTAAGGGCGCTCTCAATCACTCGGGAGACCTTAGGGTAGCGAGAGGTGCGTCTGGGTTCTGGTGTTTGGACTCGTGGTAGAAGTGGTGGTGGTGGTTGAAGAGGTGGAGGAGGAGGTAAGAGAAGTAGTCGCCGCTGTGGATAGAAAGAAATGAGGAAGAGGAAGGAGAGAAATAGAAAAAAGTAAGGTAAAAAGGTAAAATAAGGTAAAAAAAAAATGTGATGCAGTTTTTTCCTTACATGCGCACGTATGAATTTGTGTGTGTGTGTGTGTGTGTGTATTCACTTGGTCTTTTGGATCACGTGTTCGACTCGTGATCGACAGCTATTTCCCTCCTGGAAGAGAGCTCAGAGCTCGTAGGTCCGATCTATGGGTAATGCTATGACCTTTCACACACACACACCCCCAACTCCCCGCCCACGAGAGTCAGAGTAACGACCCGAAGCGCAGCTGTACCGAAATTAATTTCGGCCCTGGGCAGTGTGTGTGTGTGTGTGTGTGTGTGTGTGTGTGTGTGTGTGTGTGTGTTTATGTGTGTGCAAGTACATATGCTTAAATATATATATACATATACATATATATATGTATATATATATATATATATATATATATATATATATATAATTTTCAGAACATTTTGACGAAGTTCTTGCGGAGGTCGGGAGTACAGACTGTTCGAGTCCTACTTGGCATCAAGCGAGTCCGTAGTAAGGGCAGACTATATTAGATCCCCTTGTTCAAAAAGTCCTCCGTAATGACCCTCCGTACTATTCTCCTCTAATAGGAGTAGTTCGAGACGTTAAACTCTGAAATCAAATTGGTTTTAAGATAAGAAGAAAAAGAAGAAGAGGGAGAAGAAGAAGAAGAAGAAGAAGTAGAAGAAGAAGAAGAGAAAGAGGAGGAGGAGGAGCAGAAGATGAATAAAAACAAGATGAAGAAGAAAATAAAAGAAAAAGGAAATAAAAAGAAAATAAGGGGACGAAGAAGAAAATAAAAGAAAAAGAAAGAAGAAGAAGAAGAAGAAGAAGAAGAAGAAGAAGAAGAAGAAGAAGAAGAAGAAGAAGAAGAACAACAACAACAACAACAAGCAGAAGCAGAAGAAGGACAACAAAATAAAAGGAAAAAGAAAAATATATATAAAAAGAAGAAGAATCCCTCAAGACAGACACGAACTGCAGCCATTGACTTGCACATCCTACTCAAGATCGAGTGAGAGGTCTGCGCACATATGAAAAGAATTGTCCCCATTTGGCGCATGACGTCACTTGGCTAGCCATTCACACAGCCAATCATCGGGCTTCAAGCTGGCGGGGGCGGGGTCGTGTAAGCGTGAGGCCCAATGAGAAGCTTCGTGTTCCACATGACGTCAGCAGGGGATGTCCAATGACTGATCTTACTTTATAGACTGAGTTGATTTTTCACTAGAAATCTATCTAATCTATTCAATCTATTCTACTTTAAGGCCCCAGGGGAAGACCTCTTTTTTATCTTATTTTAGAAGTTTTTGTGACTTCCCTACGGACCAGAGTCGCACAGCGTTCTTTTTTGATTTAGGACAAATTTGATCACTGTTAACTTCTACTCTTCCTCCTTAACCTTCTCGGTGACTCCACATCTTCGGTGCTACATTGTCCACATGGACAGAAGCGCTGGTTACACCCGACTAAAGAAATGGTATCATTTCCCTTCATCGTCTTGAAGAGTATGTAAATATGTATCAATAAAGATATTCTCTCCTTTCTTTGACAAACGAGAAGTCTACACTTTCTAGCACATTTCTAGCATTTTCTTTTACACTTCCTGGGGTTTCATATTCTAGAAACGACTTAGAAAAGACCGAAGACTAAGTGGGTTCTTGGCAATCTAGAATATATTCCACGGTGATGATTGAAATGGGGTTGAGTTTGGGGGGCTGAATGGAGTATTGAGTACAGGCGTCGCTAAGGGATCGTGCCCTTCTTGCACGGAACGTCTTCGTTGACAGTGTGACAGAAACGGCACCTAACGGAGTCGCCCGCGACCTCTCGTACGTTTTCTTAAATTTTCGTCCCATTTCACAAACGCTTCCCACCAAATTTCGTTTCCCAAAGGCTTGTGTGGACAGACAGTTGGCCACAGAAGGGGGGGTGGGGGGTCTTGTTTTTTAGGCGATTTTTGTACGAAATAAATGAATAGCAGGGAGAGGAAAA
>NC_134809.1:24353040-24355540 GCF_046742065.1 Oratosquilla oratoria | reverse complement strand
TCTGTTTTTGTTCAGATGCAGGGCTAATGGAATCAGATCTTTCTGTGCAATTTAGTGACAAATAAATAAGTTCTTATATTGTATAGACGTGCATGAATATAAGCAACTTATATAGATGTGTTCATTCAATATGTATTGTGTACTTCCATGACTTGTATATGTTTACGTATATATGTATATATATATATATATATATATATATATATATATACTGTATATATGCATATATATTTATATATATGCATATATATGTATATATATGTAGAAAAAACACAGAAATAAGAAGCTTAGTCTAATTATTTCCCAGTGGTTTTTTCTGCATATTATTTTCACGTGTGCCTTGTGAATTACTGCAATATATATATATATATATATATATATATATATATATATATATATACATATATATGCATATATATATATATATATATATATATATATATACATATATATATGTATATATATTTAATTTGATGTCACTGAATTGAATGTGTCTTATGATATTATGTCTTCGTTTATATTAGACTAATGTAAAGACTATTTAATTTGTTTTGAAGTCTCTAGCTAATGTTTTGCCTTTGTTTAGGCGCGCGTACATACATACATACATACATACATAAATACATACATACATACATACATACATACATACATGCATGCATGCGCGCACGTGTGAATCACCATGGTCTTTCACCATGGTCTTAGATCACGTGTTGTACTCATGATCGACAGCTATTTCCCTACCAGAAGAGAGCTCAGAACTCATATGACCCTACACGCATACACACACTCCTCGCCCATGAGAGTTGGAATAACGACTCGCAGCTCAGTGTGTGTGTGTGTGTGTGTGTGTGTGTGTGTGTGTGTGTGTGTGTGTGTGTGTGTGTGTGTGTGTGTGTGTGTGTGTGTGTGTGTGTGTGTGTGTGTGTGTGTGTGTGTGTGCGCGCGCGCTAGGTGGAGGGAGAGGAGCGTTAGTGACAACAAGTGCGAGACGACCGTCATGTGGTCCATTGTTTCATCCGTCAGTGATTATGTTGTTGGTGTGTCTGTGTACCCGAACACACAAACACGTATATGTTCACTTAGAAGCATACACACACGCGCGGGCACACACACACAACTACACACACACACACACACACACACACACACACACACACGCACACACACATGTGGGCTTGTCGAACTGACTAAAGTGCTCATGGACAACATAAAACAGGAAAGGAGGAGAGGACCTCGAAAAGTTAATTTTGAAATACGAATTGATGATGATGGAATTAAAAAATACATAAATTGAGTAAAAATCAGGAATAAAGAACTTAGGAAGATAAAGATGGAGAAAGAATTAGATGAAAATAAAGTCAAAATAAAGTCAAAGTAAAATAAAATAAATATTTAAAAAATCATAAAGAAACAAATAGGATTAAAGAAAGTTCATAGAGAGGAAAAGAAAGTGAAACTCATCAAATTTGTGAAAAAAGAAAGAAAAACTCCATCTATCTATATGCCAAGGGCTTTTTTCCCCCTTACACGGGGGGTAGCCAAGTTCAATGACTTATACCCACTCCTACCCATTTCATTCCTACCCATTCCACTTCCTTCCACTACCCCTCCTTCCCTCTCATCTTGAGTCCTTATGGATGTCGGGTCATCCCTGTATCCCGCCTATTGCACTGGGCCAAAAGCAATGCAGTAAGACACACAACACCCCACTATCCGTCCCCTCATGCAGAAAAAGAGAAGACGGGGAGAAATCTTTTCGGGCTGCGTCAAAATATAATTCACACATAACCACTCCTTAACCTCCCCTCCTCTCCCTCCATTGCATCAAAGTATCATCCATACACAGCTAGTCTCCACTCACCCCTATCTCCTGCCTTCTCCCTCCCCTGCTCAGCAGACATTCCCCTCTTGCTTAACACTCCTTTCACTCCACCCATCCACTAATCTCATCATCTGTCGTCCCCTAAAGTTCACTCCCCCACCTTTGCCTTCCACACCTCATTTACTAACCTTTCATCACTCATTCTTTCCATGTGTCCAAACCATCCCCATACTCTTTCATCAGCCCTATCTGCCATCTTCTTTTCCACCCCCGCTCTCCTCATCACCTCCTCGTTTCTCACTCTATCTAACCTTGTAACTTCTACCACACTTCTCAGACGTTTCATCTCAAACACATTTAAGTATTTCCTTTCTGCCTCTCTTTATTGCCAGGTGCCCCATACAGTGCCGAAGAGATAATAACATAAGGTGCCCCATACAGTGCTGAAGAGATAATACCATAAAGAATGGTCAAAGATGCTCTGCCTGAGGAGACTGAAGAAGCGATAAAGTAAGGTATATTTGTGAATCAGTGTGGATAAGGCAGACATAAATGAAGTCCAATTTACAACCCATGGTAAATGAGGTAATAATTAGGACATAGGAATTGGCACATGTAAACAAGTTTAAAGACTTTTGGGTAAGAAGAGATGCAACAAAGAAAGAAGGAGTAGAA
>NC_134809.1:24338040-24340540 GCF_046742065.1 Oratosquilla oratoria | reverse complement strand
AAGAGAGGAAGGTTTGAAAGAGAAACCGAGGAAAGGAGAGAAATAAGAAAGAGAGAAATAGAGAAAAGAGGAGAAAGAGAGAAAGAAGGAGTCAGGCAAAGAGGGAGAGAGGAAAGGAAGGAGGGAGGGAGGGAGGGAGAGGTGGAGGGAAGGAGGGGTGGAGGGAAGGAGGGGTAGAGGGAAGGGAGTGGAGGGAAGGGAGTGTAGGAGGTCAAATGAGGGAAGCAAATTGATCAGAGCGAGTGTTGCGTTGTTAGGGAGATATACATCACCGCCCGTACAGTAATTAGCAGCCGAGGGGGGAGGGGAGAGGAGGAGGAGGAGGAGGAGGAAGGGCAGGAGGAGGAGGAGGAGGAGCAGGTGGAGGGGAAGAAAAGGAGGAAGAGTAATAGGCGGAGATAAGGGAGGTGGTGGTGGAGGAAGAAGAGAAGAGGGAGGAGAAGGAGGACGAGGTGGAGGAAGAGGATCAGAGGGAGAAGTACGAGGAAGATGAGGATGAGGATGAGAAATAGGACAAAGAGGAGGAGAAGGAGGAGGAGGAGGAGGAGGATGAGAAATAGGACGAGGAGGAGGAGAAGGAAGAGGAGGAGGAAGGTGAAGAGGAATAGGGAGAGGATAAGGAGGAGAAGGAATAGAACGAGAAAGAGGAGACGGAGAAGGAGGAGGAAGAAGAGGAATAAGGGAAGGTAAGAAAGCATAGGAGGGAGAGGACGATTAGGAGGAGGACAGGGAGGAGGAGGAGCGAAAGGGAGGGGAGGAGAAGGGAATAGAGGGGATGAGGAGAAAGAGTGGAGAGGATGGGGATGTCGAGGAGAGAGAAGAGGAGTAGGGGAAAGGAAGAAAGAGCAGGAGGGGAGGAAGAGGAGGAGGAGAAGGAAGAGGAGGGTGAGAGAGGAAGAGGAGGAGGAGAAGGAAGAGGAAAGTGAGAGAGGAAGAGGAGTAGGGGAAAGAAAGGAAGAGGAGGAGAGGAGGATGAGGAGAAGGGGAGAAAGAGGAGGGTGAGAGAGGAAGAGGAGGAAGAGAAGGAGAGGGAGGGAGAGAGAGAGGAGGAGGAGGAGGAGGAGGAGGAGGAGGAGGAGGAGGAGGGCTAGGGAGGGCAGAGGGGAAGAGAGGAAAAGAGGACGAGAAAGGCAAGAAGGACTCTGGAAGACTGGAAAGATGAAAGAAGGATGAAAAATGAGAGGAGGAAGAGGAAAAAAAAGGAGGAAGAGGAGGGGAGGAGGAAAGAGAAGGGGAGGTGAGAGAAAGGAGGGGAGGTGATAAGGAAGGTAAGGGAGGGGAGGGGAGGGGAGAGGAGAAAGAAAAGGATTGGAAAGACTATAGAATATTTGGAATTGGGAAATATATACAGAGGAAAGGGAGGAGGAGGAAGGAGAAGAGGAGGAAGCAGAGGAGGAGGAGGGAAAGGATGAAGGAGGGGATAGGGGCAAGAGGGAGTATGGAGGGACTAGAAGAGGAGGGATGGGGAAGGGGAGAAAGAAGAAGAAGAGAGATGGGGAAGAGGAGAAAGAAGAGGAGGAGGAGAAGGAGGAGGAGGAGGGCGAAGGGGAGGGAGGAAGGAGGAAGGTTAGAAATAGTAGGAAAAGGGAGGGGAGCAGAGAGTGGGAGGAGGAGGAGGAGGACGAAGGAGGAAGTAGGAAAACAAAGTAAGGAGGAGGAGTATCCGAAAAAAACAACAAGAAGATTGATGATGAAGAAGGAGGAGGACGAGGAGAAGGAGGAGGAAGAGGAGGAGGCGGAGAAAGGGGAATAGAAGAAGAAGGAGGAGGAAGAGGAGGGAGAGAAGGACGAGAAGGAGGTGGAGGAGCAGGATATGGGGGAAAAGGAGGAGGAGGAGGAGGAGGAGGAGGAGTAGGAGGAGGAGGAGGAGAAGGAGGAGGAGACTGTTGAGTCAAGGGAGGAGAATGACTATCGAAAAAGAGGAAGAGAGGAACCAGGAGGATGAGCAGGAATAACAAAACAAAAAAGAATAAAAAAGAAGAGGAAGAAATAAAATGATAATAATAAAAGGAGACAAAAGAAATAGAAAAAGAAGAAAGAGAAAACTACTATCATATGGAAGAAGGAGCAACAAGAGGAAGAGAAGAGAAGAGAGAAGAGAGAAGAGAAAAGAAGAGGATTGAGATAGAGAGAAGTTAACCCTTTCAATACCAGTGTGTCCCGTTAGCTGATATTAACCTAAATAAAACATTTGAATTATGCAATTGGGTTAAAGGGTAGTTAACGAGATTTAACTACTTCAGTAAGAGGGTTAGCTCCTTTATTAAACAGAATCGTAATAACATTAACCAAAATAAAACTAATCAACCGCATCACCACCCTGCAGTGTTTAGAAAGAGAGAGAGAGAGAGGAATGCAGTAAGAGAGAATAAATACAGACGAAAACATAGAAAAGAATAATAATAGACTAGTTAAGATATATGATAAAAGAGACACACACAGAAACACTAGATAATGTCGTTAGAAAGAAAAAAACATTAACAAAATATAGAAAATAATA
>NC_134809.1:24303040-24305540 GCF_046742065.1 Oratosquilla oratoria | reverse complement strand
TGAACTGAGCAAAGTTGCTATAGTCAGTTATAACTGCACGTGTGTGGGGGTAGGGGAGGGGAGTTTGCGCAAATTCCAACGATTTTCCATTACAGCATAGGCGACGTTGTTGTCAGGGTTGTTACCACTGTTGGAGTTGTTATGGTTGTTGTTGTTTTTCTGTTGTTATCATTGTTATTGCTGTTGTTATTGTGATTGTTATTGTTGTTACTGTCGTTGTTGTTACTGTTGTTGCTGTAGTTATTGTTGTTGTTGTTCCATTTGTAATTGTTGTTAATGCTCATGGAGCTGTCATGGCTGTTGTTTCTGTTGCTTTCATTATTGCTGTTGTTACTGTTGTTATTGTTGATGCTGTTGTTGTTATTGTTGTTGTGTTTTTTGTTGTTGTTACTGTTGTTGTTGTGATTGTTGTTGCTGTGGTTGGTGCTGTTATTACTATTAATATTGTTACTGTTGTTGTTGTGGTTGCTGTTGTTATTACTGTTGTTATGGTTATTGCTGTTACTGTTGTTATTATCAACGATATTGTTGTTAAAATTGTTGTTATTGTTGTTGTTAATGTTGTTGTTATTGTTTTAGTTGTTGTTGTTGTTGTAGTTGTAGTTGTTGTTGTAGTTGTTGCTGCTGTTGTTGTTGTTGTTGTCGTTGTTGTTGTAGTTGTTGTTGTTGTTGTAGTTGTTGTTGTAGTTGTTGTTGTTGTTGTTGTTGTTGTTGTTGTTGTTGTTGTTGTTGTTGTTGTTGTTGTTGTTGTTGTTGTTGTTGTCGTTGTCGTCGTCTGCACTCCAGAATATGGCGGTGATCGGGACTGTCAGCGCTGACGTGGGGGGAGGAGGATGCAAGGGAGGGATAAGACGAGGAGAGAAGGGAGTGTGGGACAATTAAGAGAGAGAGAGAGAGAGAGAGAGAGAGAGAGAGAGAGAGAGAGAGAGAGAGAGAGAGAGAGAGAGAGAGAGGGCGTGTGGAAGAAAAGAAGATAGAAGTGTTGAGATGGAAAGGAAAAGGAAAGAGAAAGGGATTATAGGGCGTAAAGGGGAATAGACAAGGGAGAGAAAAAAATATAAAGCAAATGGAGGAGACAAAAGAGAGATAGAGATAGATAGATAGATAGATAGATAGATAGATAGATAGATAGATAGATAGATAGATAAAGACAGAGAGAGAAAGAGAGAGAGAGAGTGAGAGAGAGAGAGAGAGAGAGAGAGAGAGAGAGAGAGAGAGAGAGAGAGAGAGAGAGAGAGAGAGAGAGAGAGAGAGAGAGAGGAGGGAGAGAGAGAGAGAAAGGGGATATAGACAAATAAAGTGTAGGAAGGATGAAGGAAAAAACATGGAGGGATAATAGAAGAAGGAAGAAGTGGAAGTTGGACGGGAGTATATATATATATATATATATATATATGTATATATATATATATATATATACGTACATATACATATATATATATATATATATATACATATATACATATATATATATATATATACATATATATATAGAGAGAGAGAGAGAGAGAGAGAGAGAGAGAGAGAGGGAAGAGTGAAGATGTAAGAGGGAGAGGAAGAGGGAAGAAAAGAGATGGAAGAGGGAAGGAAATTAGTCAAGAACACTAGAAGAAGGCGAAGGGTAAGGGGGTGGAGGAAGAGGGAAGATGCTGGTAAGCCTACACCAGGAGACGCTGGGTAGCTGGGACCGAAGTCGTCACCTTTGTCCTATACGATTGTAATGTTAGGGTAGATAGCAGTGACTGTTGCGAATTTGAGAGTAGTGCGGGATTCGAACCCTTAACTAAGGGAGTTTCAGGTGTGGTGTTTCCAGCAAGGTCCTCTTGAAGGAATCACTCTGGAGAAGTTCTTCGAGAAGCTTCTGCAGAAGAAAGGGTCCATGGAATGAGATACTCAGATGTGGTGTTTCCAGCCAGGTCCTCTTGAAGAAATCACTTTGGAGAAGTTCTTCGAGAAGCTTCTGCAGAAGAAAGGGTTCACGGAGTGAGACCCTCAGATGTGGTGCTTCCAGCAAGGTTCTCTTGAAGGAATCAGTCTGAAGAAGTTCTTCAAGAAGCTTTAGCAGAAGAAAGGGTCCACGGAATTAAACCCTCAGATGTGGTATTTCCAGCCAAATCCTCTTGAAGGAATCACTCTATAGAAGTTATTCAAAAGGCTTCTGCAGAAGAAAGGGTTTACGAAATGAGACCCTCAGATGTGGTATTTCCAGCCGGGTCCTCTTGAAAGAATCACTCTAGAGAAGTTCTTCAAGAAATCTGCAGAAGAAAGGGTCTACGGAATGAGACCCTCAGATGTGATATTTCCAGCAAGGTTCTCTTGAAGGCATCACTCTGGAGAAGTTCTTCAAGAAGCTTCAGCAGAAGAAAATATTCATGGAATGAAACCCTAGTATGTGGTATTTCCAGCCAAATCCTCTTGAAGGAATCACTCTAGAGAAGTTTTTCAAAAGGCTTGTGCAGGAGAAAGGGTTTACTGAATGAGACCCTCAGATGTGGTATTT
>NC_134809.1:24290540-24295540 GCF_046742065.1 Oratosquilla oratoria | reverse complement strand
GTATTCGTTATCAACGCTATTCTTAGCTTCAGACAATTTGTTTCAGCAGATGAAAGTGGACCACAAAGATTTTTGGACCCCAGTTTGGGAAGGGGGGAGGGGTTCTTTGGACCCATTTTCAGTTTTCCTTCAAGAAAAACCCCATACCAAAAAAAAAAAAAAAAAAAAAAAAAAAAATCAAATCAGCCAAAGTACCATCACTTACCCATTCAGAATTCATCATCACCTGCACCAATATACTGATCCTCCCAGCCGCTCCACATCCATCCTCCACATTTCCTCTTTGCCGACCCCCCCTCCACCTCTGGCCCCCGGCCCACCAATTCCCCGTCCCTCCCCGCCCCCGTCCCGCGCCGCGCCAACGCATACGCATTTCCCCAGATAAATACTTTTTGTAGTTCGAGCTAAATGGTCGACGATATTTGTTTTATTTTCCACGCAATTTTACTGGAGTATATTTGTATTCAGCAAAAGTGTCCGGGCCGTGTATATCAAAAAAGAATAACTCGCTACAACGAATTCAACTTTTCCTCGCGTCTCCTAATTTTTCGTCGGGCTTTGAGCTGCTCGTGTCCCGCTCACTCTCCCTCCCTCTCCCTCCCTCCCTCCCTCTACCTCCATCCCTACCTCCTTTTCTCCCTCCTTTTCTCCCTCCTTTCCTACCTCCTGTCCACCCTCCTTTTCTCCCTCCTATTCTTCCAAGCTCTCTCATTTCCTCCCTCATTTCCTCCTCTCTTTTCTCCTTTCCTCTCTCTCTCTCCCTCCCTCTCCCTCCCTCTACCTCCATCCCTACCTCCTTTTCTCCCTCCTTTCCTACCTCCTTTCCACCCTCCTTTTCTCCCTCCTATTCTTCCACGCTCTCTCATTTCCTCCCTCATTTCCTCCTCTCCTCTCTCCTTTCCTCTCTTTCTCTCTCTCCCTCCCTCCCTCCCTTCACCCTTTCCTACTTCCTTTCCTCCCTCCTTTTCTCCCACTTTTATTACTGCGCTCCTTCCTTTCCTCCGTACTTTCCTCCTTTCTTTTTTCCTTTCCTTTTTCTCTCCTTCCCTTCACTTCTCCCAACTTTCCTCTCTCTTTTTATCTCTCTTTTCCTCTCTCCTTTCCTCTCTCTATCTCTCTCCTTCCATTCCTCCTTTCTTCTCTCTCCTTTTCTCTCTTTCTCTCCCTCTCTTTTCTGCTCCTTACTTTCCTTTCTCCTTTCCTCCCTTCCTTTCTCCTCCTCCATCCTTCCCTGCCCTCATTCCCTCCTTCCCTCCTTCCCTCCTTTCGTCCTTTCTTCCTTCTCTCCCTTTCTCTCTCTTTCCATCTTTCTCTCTCTGTCTGTCTGTCTGTCTGTCTGTCTGTCTGTCTGTCTGTCTGTCTGTCTGTCTGTCACTCACCCTTTTTCCTTTCTCCCTTCTTTCCTCCTTTCTTTTGAAGTCATGCGGGATGGGTATATTGTGGGTCTGTGTTTTGATCCAACTAATCCTTCTTACAGGGTTATCACACTGGGAGATTTTTCCTCCGACCTCCGATTAATCGACGGTACCGCACACCTTCCTTCAGCCCTTTTCCCACCGTAAAATCCCTATAGCAAACTATTTTGCTCCCTCAACAATAGAATATCATAAGATATGCTGGAGGGAAATTATTTTCCTCCTGCATAACAGATTTCTTCGTGAAAACTGCGGGTTGGAAATCTTCTCCGACAACTGGAGGAAAAATAGCCCAGTATGATAATAATTTCATAAGAGGGAAAATAACTTTTGGTATATATATACCGGGTACTTTCTGAAGATTTGTTCCGTTTGTTAAAGGTTAATTAAAGGTTAACTTAATGTTAAAACGCGTCTATATCATCTCATCTAGGGAGGCCTCTAACAACCTAAAGGTCTAACTAGGTCACGTGATGGGCACATACTTCCACGTGGTGATTGTTATGTGATGGGGGTGCACGTGATAATGATACGTGTAGTAATAACACGCGTGATGGGTGAGCACGTGGTAATAATACAAGGTGACAGATGATCACGTTGTAATGATCCACGTGACAAATAATCACGTGATAATGATCCACGTGACGGATGATCACGTGGTAATGATTCACGTGGTAATATAAACGTAGTGGGTGGTCCTGTGCTCTGTAATTGTAATAATAATCACGAGGTTAATCACAATGATGATCACGTGGTAATGATGCACGTAACGGATGATCACGTAGTAATGACTCACGTAACAGATGATCACGTGTCAATTATCCACGTGACGAATGCTCACGTGGTAATGATCCACATGACGGACCATCACGTTATAATGATACACGTAACGGATGACAATGTGGTAATAATACACGTAACGGATGACCACGTGCTAATCATCCACGTGACGAAGGATCACGTGGTAATGATCCACGTGGCGGATGATCACGTGGTAACGATCCACGTGACGAATCATCATGTGATAATGATTCACGTAACGGATGACAACGTGATAATAATACATGTAACGGATGATCACGTATCAATTATACATGTAACGGAAGATCACGTGTCAATTATCCACGTGACAGATGATCGCGTAGTAATGATCCACGTGACGAATTATCACGTAATAAGGATTCACGTAACGGATGACGACGTGGCGGGTGATCACGTGGTAATGATTCACGTGGTAATATAACGTAGTGAGTGATCCTGTGCTCTACAATAGTAATAATAAAGGTTATTTGAACTAAAATACACAAAAATATTTATCTATTACAACATGATGCAATGGACGAGTTTTGAAGTAAATTATATTGTTTACTATATCATATTGGCAGCTTTGCTTAGTTGTGGGTTCGAATCCCGCACTCCTCTCCGATTACCAGCAGTGACTGTTGGTTACCAGTCCCAACAGATCAAGCGCATAATAGGGTAAAGGTGACGGCTTCGGCCGCAGCTATTCAGCGCCTCCTGCCGTAGGCTCCTCACATAACTCCCTATAGTTGTCAATTGCAGTATTTTACAGGTATTGTTATTATTATGTATAAAGAAAAATCTAATTGGGAACTCTTGATCAATAGTACCAACGTTAGTATACTGTTTTGTGATTCACTAAGGTCTTATATCACGTGCTGGGCTCATGATCGACAGTTATTACCCTACTGAACGAGAGATCTATGAATCATACACACACACACACACACACACACACACACACACACACACACACACACACACACACACACACACACACACACACACACACACACACACACACACACACACACACACACACACACACACACACACACACACACACACACACACACACACACACAAGGGAAAGGGTGACTACCTCCAGTGTTGTGGTGCCGATCTCAGGACTGTTGAGTTAGCAGCTCATGACGGTACCACTACACTAGCATACATCTGTGTATATGTGATAGTTTGATACTTAAAAAGGAAATCAGAATCAAGCGTATCATTACTTTCTAGGAAGGTAAACGTGGTGATGATTATATATATTTTGCTGTTAATTAACATATCTAATTATTTATATTCGTTCTGTAATGTATTTTATATTTACCAATACATTCTTGTATCTACTATCTAATCTATGTATATTTTTTCTACAGGAAATATTTCATTAAATAATATTCTGCTGAATTTTCTTATCATAAAATTCCATTAATGATAACTCATTTACTGACAGGGTTAGGATAGTTAACTGCGATATGATATTAATAGTTTTAGATAACCAAGTTTAACTATTGTACACGCAAGTTTAATGATCTGTTCTACTCGTTCACTAATTTTGCACAGAATCTCCTCCCCTCAGAACGCACATGATTGGTCAGCTGCTCTAAGGAGGATGACGTCATATCGCTTGGAGTGATGGTATTGGTACATTGGCTGGAAGGGGAGGGGTTTGTATGGAAAGGGGTGGGGCTTATTCTGTAAGAGGCGGAGCTTACGCTTCGAGGGGGCGGAGCTTATACTTCAAGTGATGGACTGTAAGGCTAAGATTATTTTGCAATCGGTGGAGGGGCGTTGCCTAGGTTACAATGGGAAGGCTTTCGAATCAAAACTAGATATAGACTAGATCCCTTGATGGTTTGATTGATATTATATAGTAGAAGAACTAGGAATTAAATTGAAAATAGAAAACAAGTGAGTGATGGATGGATGTCGAATGGATAAAGGGATAGAAGACTATTATTATATAGACAAATAGATAGAAGAACTAACCTACATGTGAATTTTCAATCCACAGAAAGAAAAAAATTAAACGTGTATGTTTTATGGGTCACTGCATAAACTGTATTTGCTCGGTCGAATTTGAAGCTTTCGAAATGTGTTGCACAAAATTACATTAGTAGGAAGTTATTCCATTTGTTATTGATGTTCATCAGAATGTTATTACTCCCAATCATGGTGTGAAAGCAATGTTTTGAAGAAATAACAATGTTGAGATCAGACTAAGGCTATTACTTATTGTTCTGAGGGAATAGATAGTGTATCCATCGTTTAGGCTACCCCCCGTGTAAGGGGGAAAAAGCCTTTGGTATATGTACAATATTTATATATCCATCCTTTGGGAAAATATCGCCATATAAAAGGACAATATCGCCATATAAAGGACAATATCGCCATATAAAAGGACAATATCGCCATATAAAGGGACAATATCGCCATATAAAGGGACAATATCGCCATATAAAAAAACTATATCGCCATATAAAGGACAATATCGCCATATAAAGGAGTTGAGGAGAGATTGAGGGAAGTCAGCGTCCGTAGAACGGAGAAATATTAGAAATTAAAACTCATTATTTTATTCTATTCTGTTTTGTTTGTTTGTTTCTTGTAGTTTTATTTGTTTATTTATTTATTCATTTATTATTATTATTATTATTATTATTATTATTATTATTATTATTATTATTATTATTATTATTATTATTATTATTATTATTATTATTATTATTATTATTATTATTATTATCATTATTATTATTATTATTATTATTATTATTA
>NC_134809.1:24278040-24283040 GCF_046742065.1 Oratosquilla oratoria | reverse complement strand
ATCTTTTGTGAAGTATTCTTTCGAAGGTTTTTGCCAGATAATGATGAACACAGTCCACCTAACTATCTTGTACATTAATTACTGTTGATAAAAAAATTATATATGTATGAGTGTATTTGCCGTAGGAAAATTCAGAATGATGGCAGAGTTCCCTTATTCTCTTACGTTTCAGCTACTTACCTTCTTTCTGAAGAAGGCGTGTAGCCGAAAGTGCGGGAATAAAGTACTTCGGCCATCATTCTTTCTGAGTTTTCCTATTCCGAATACACTCTATCAACCATATACACCTATGTTTACATATATAATGTATGTAAGTCAGTAGGTATAGGTACGTGTGGATGTATGTGCATGGTATTTATATATGTAGGTATGTATGCATATACTTCTGAAACACTTTCATGCCTATTCTACATTTACTTTATCATGAAATAAGGAATTTAAGGATTTTTTATTAAGATGCCATTATACGATTTTATTTACCAATAAGGATCCTCCCCTACCCCTCACCCTTCCCCTCCCCCCTCCCCTTCCTTTACCCCCCCTTACCCTTTACCCCCTACCCCCAAAAATACAAAATTTAAAACCTGCCTCAGGCAAACCCAAAACTAGAACATAAAAAAATTTACAGGACGTATATTTGTGCAGATCTGTCGTGTACCAAAAATGTCATATGCTGTGAATTTCCCACAAATAGAAAATAGAAATATAAATATTCGGACGTAGCTGCAGGCAATATATTCGATCGAGTTCGCGCGATGAAACCAGAAGGGATTCGAAACTGGGCCAGATTCGGAACGCCCACTAGTTCGAGCGGAGTGAGAGAGAAAAAGGTAACTTAAGACAAAAGTATCGCCGTGCTAATGGCGATATCACCGTTTCGTATGGCGGTATTTTTTTCAAATTCAGCCAATATTTAGCGATGATTCTCTTACCCTCACTCAACTTAATCTAAGGTAAATTAAACTAAGCTAAATTAAGACAAGCTAAGCTAAGTTAAATTAAGCTAACACAGCCTAACGTAACTTTACTTAATCTAACCTCACATAACTTAGGTAACCTAATCTAATCTAAACTAACCTTATTCAACCTAACTCACTTTAACCTAATTTAATCTATCCGACCCTAATATAACCTAAACCTAACTTGAATTATCTTAGCCTAACAACCTAACCTAACTTAACCTATTTTATGCTAATCTGACTTAACGTAACCTAACGTTACCTAATCTAACCTAACCTAACCTAACCTAACCTAACCTAACCTAACCAAAACTATCCGATACTATCCTATCCTATCCTACCCTATCCTATCATAACATTTCCTCCATTTCATTTTGGATTTTTTTTAGATAAAATATAATAACCTATTTATTGCATAAGGGGCAATACGCAATAATTATTTGGAGATCCACAGCCACAATCTTAACCACAACCACAGCCATAGCCACAATAACATCCACAATCACAACCACAAACATAATCACACCAACAACCACAACCAACAACCACAATCACAATAACATAACCACAACCACAATCATAACCACAAAAACAAACAGAACTACAACCACAACTATAAACACAACCAGAAATACAATCACAACCATGAAAATAACCATAGCAAAACTACAACTACTACCATAATCATAACCATAGTCACAACCACAATTAAAATCACAACTACAGGCACAACCAAAACTACAACCACAATCACAACCGCAACCACAACTACAACCACAACCACAACCACAACCACAACCACAACCACAACCACAACCACAACCACAACCACAACAACAACCATAACCACAAACACAATCACAGCAACACAACCACACCAACAAACACAACCAGAACCACAACCACAACCACAACCACAACCACAACCACAACCACAACCACAACCACAACCACAACAACAACCATAACCACAACCACAAACATAATCACAGCAACACAACCACACCAACAAACACAACCAGAACTACAACCACAACTATAAACACAACCAGAAATACAACCACAACCATAAAAATAACCATAACAAAACTACAACCACTACCATAATCACAACCATAGTCACAACCACAATTAAAATCACAACTACAGGCACAACCAAAACCACAACCACAACCACAACCACAACCACAACCACAACCACAACCACAACCACAATCACAACAACCATAACCACAACAACAAACATACACAAACAAGAAAAAACAGAAACACAAATACTTCATCCTTCTTCCCCTCACCCACTCCCTCGCACCTAATCACTCCTCCACCCAACCCAACCCCACCCACCCTTCCATACCCTACTACCCTTGGGAATTGGGAGCTAACATGTGGCGATAGGGGGTCCCCTTGGCTCCCGTATTACTCCCCTAACTCCCCCCCCCTAGTCCCCCATTTCCGTCCCCCCCCCCAAAAAAAAAAATATATATATATATATATATATATATATTATACAATATATATATATATATATATATATATATATATATATATATATATATATGAAATTGAGAAATGAAGGGTTTACTCAGAAATTTGACGATAGTGATGGCGTGGATGATATGACGTATGACATAGATGACGTGGATAATAAGACGTATAACATAGATGACGTATCATTTGGCAATAAACAAGTCTCAGTATGAGTGACAGACACTTACTTTACAGTCCAAACACATAAGGCAAGGGTGCTGGTCATATCACATGCGTAATCTGCACTTGCTATACCTGTGTTCAGTTGGAGTCAGTAGTAACTGTTGAGAATCGACTCCGGGACTTCATGACTCTTGGGTGAGCTCGAAGCCCAACGGGTGACTTTTTTTTTTTTTTTTTTTTTTTTTTTTTTAGAATGTGATTCAACAATACACTTAAATATGTCCCATAAATTAATCACTACAACTATATATAATCTTTTGTACTGACATCAATATAAATTTTGTCAACAAAAAATGACTCCTTAACACAGGAATATTATATATAGAAATATAGACTGAATAGCCATTAATTTCAGATATATTTTCATAGTTTTTCAAATACCATGCATCATTATCATTTGTGTACAGTAGTACAGTTATCTTTGGCCCTAATCACATATTTCGATATTAAATTGGGGTTCATTTTATTGATTGTTAGTTAAGTATAATTAGTAAATAATGGGTTTAGTCAACAAATACATTTGTTATTTTTATGCTTGACTAATGCCACATACCACCATTGTAATAATTGAATGAATAGATGAAATGAAAATAATTATGATATTGATAATAAAATTAATATTGGTAATGATAAAGGTAATGGCAATAGTAAGGGTAATAATGGCGGAAAGCGCTCACCAAATTTAGCTAAAGGTTTTAGAAGTGTTGCAATCTGCTGGAACTTATGCCACAATGACGTAAGAATAATGACGTCATTTTTCTGACGTCATCATTAATGCCTCGGTACGTTTCTCTACAATGAATCGGTGACGTGTTGTTGCTGATAGTAAATACACTCGTATCCCTAAACTGTGACGTCACATATGACTTAGTATTACGTCATATGACGTCACACAAGAGATTTAACATAAATGACGTCACATAAGGGACTTCACATAAATGACGTCACATATGGTTAGTCACGTGACGTCACATGATTCTACATTACGTCATATAACGCCACACAAATGACGTCACATGAGTTACGTCACGTGACGTCACAAATGTACGTCACATGACATATAGTGACGTCACACAAATGACGTAACACGTGACAGCATTCCACAGGGCGTTATAATGCGTGATGAGAGGGCGTGGCTTTACATACATTAACGTTCTATGGATGACGTGACGTGTGATGAAGATGTATATACGTCATGTTGGCATTTAGTGAGTGATGACGTCATAGGTGTTGGCAAAGGATGCCAGTAGACAAAAAAAAAAAAAAAAAAATCATGAGAATATATTTTCTCCTTACAATATCAATAACCTACAACTTAACATCTTCGAATCTACTAAAGGACATAGACTAATCTAATAATTTTATCAGCTTAGAGTGATCGCTTTTTAATGGGTTATCAATACACACACACACACACACAGACACACACACACACACATATACATATATATATATATATGTATATACATATATATATATTTATATATATATACATATATATATATATATATATATATATATATAATGTATAAATGTATGTATATGAAGCCTTTGTCCCTCTTCCATATGCGGGCGATAGCCTCGTTAAAAAAATTATGAAGGACAGATTTTCCAGATTTAGTTAAAAAGTAAGCTTGGTCATTTCATTCCAGCGTTCCCTGAGAGAGAGATAGAGATAGATAGATAGAGAGAGAGAGAGAGAGAGAGAGAGAGAGAGAGAGAGAGAGAGAGAGAGAGAGAGAGAGAAGAGAAAAAAAAGGTGAGGGTAAGAACAGTAGGATAACAGCCATGGAAACGGACATTTCCTTCTCATTGGAGCGTCAAGTCGGCCCTAAACAGAAAGGGCACGGGTTTTTTCCCCGGGAGCGAAGCAAAATTACACGCGAATACACGCGCGAGCGGGGAGTGGGGGGTGGGGTGTGGGGGGGGGGGAAACGTCTACTTCCTCCCCCAAGTTTCCCGCGCTTTTTTTTTTTTTTCCCGCCAATAGCGTCGTCTCTGACTCCGCGGAGCTCCAACGTCGAGACTGGGGATGCCACCTCCTCAAAACAGGACCGCTTTTATCCCCGGGCTATCTCATGTCGGTGTAAGTCCTCGATAGCCTGCAGTGATATTAAAGGGAAATCGTATTTTCTTCCGTTGGCGCCCGGGCAAATAAGATTAACGTGCAGAGAAATGCTGGAAAAACAGAAATGTGGAGAAGGCTGGCGAGCTTTGGCCTGGGTCTGCCACAGCTGGTCAACCGGCTCGGATTTGGGGGCGCCGCTTATAAAGTCGACCCGCCAAGTGCACACAAGAAAAAGTAATGTTCGAAAAACTTGACAGTGG
>NC_134809.1:24263040-24265540 GCF_046742065.1 Oratosquilla oratoria | reverse complement strand
AATGGTACTTGGCGCACATAGGAAACAGTCAAGACGGACTATGGCCGTCGAGAATTCGACATAGAGATGAACAAGACAGATATCCGGGCATCATCCTCAATAAAAGGGACGAGGTACACACCTGGCAAGGAAGGAAGGGAATTCACTCCTCCAGAGTGAAATGAGACGGAAAAGGAATGCAGAAACTACAGAGAATTATCTCTTCGGAGTATTCCTGGATAGGAGAGTTTGCCCTTTCCTACCGATTGCTTGTTTGGAAAGCGCAGCTGGTTCCAAACATAACAGATGAAACGCCTTAAGAAAGCTCCTAATGTGGAAATAGTTGTACTACCAGTAAGCTCCACATTTCTACATGATTCCTCCTCCGTTCGGGGAATTCTTCAGCTGAAGAAAACTGCCTGGTGACAGCCAGAATAAAACTAAGTAAGCAAAAGGGCTAAGGAATATAATAAGAGTAATGAAAGAAGATACAGAGGAGGAGAGGAATGTGTTGACCGGATGTTTACTCTGAAAAAAAATTAGATAAAAAACTAAAAAAGGAAAGTAATGTTTATGGTATCCATATATTTAGAGAAAGCTTATGATAATGTTGATTGGACTACTTTGTTGTAATTCTTAGAAGAAAATTATAGGATAATATCAAAGCAAATTAACAGAAAGTTAAATAAGAAAATAAGGTAATGTTTATGGTATTCATAGATTAGAGACAGCATTCAACCTAGATTGAACCATTTTGATTGAAGTGTTAGAAAATCATATGATAATAGAAATATATTAATGTAAATCAACAAAAAATCTGAAAAAGGAAAGTAAGGTAATTTTTATGAAATTCATAGATTCAATGAAAGCATATAACAACCTAGATTAGATTATTTTGTTGAGAGTGTTAAAAAAGGATAAGATAATAGTTATATACTAAAGCAAATTAACGAAATTTAAAAAAGGAAGGCAAAGTAACTTTACAAAGGATTACAAAGGCAAAGCATGCCGACAGGAGACCTTTTGATCCATATCTAGGTCGGATGCAAAAAAAAAAAAAAAAAAAAAAAAAAAAAAAAAAAAAAAAAAAAAAAAATAATAATAATAATAATAATACATATATATATATATATATATATATATTAATAATAAATTAAAACTATAACAATGTAAATAACAATTAAAATATATAAATAAATGCATTGGTATAGTTGAATAACAAACAAACAGGTAAATAGTAAATGATAATAAATTGACATATAACTAATAATAAATGAAAATCAGACAGACAAATTATAACAAAACAAAAACAAATAATATAACATAAATTATAATAATTACAGCATCTTACTTAGGTATTTATCTAAATGATTCTTAAAGCTTCGAACTGAACTACATTGCACTACCTGTGCAGGAAGTTTATTCCATTCATTAACTACACGGTTGGCAAAGTTGTTTCTACCTACTTCCAAATTGAATCTATTTCCGGACAGTTTGAGACCATTGTTTCTTGTCGGATTCTCATTCAATGTGAAAATTTGGTCACTTTTGATGTTGTCAATTCCCTTTAAAATCTTAAAGACCTGTATCAAGTCACCTCTGAGTCTACGCTTTTTTAGGGAAAACAGATTCATGTGCTTAAGTCGATTTTCGTATGATTTATTTTTGATATTTGGAATCAGTTTTGTGGCTCTCCGTTGTACTTTTTCCAGTCTGTCAATGTCTTTAATGAGATTCGGTGACCATACGGAAACAGCATATTCCAAATGTGGACGAACTAACGATTTATATAGCTTGTTAATGAGTGATGGACTTTTGAAATCAAAAGATCGCGCAATCAATCCCAGAATCTTATTTGCTTTCTCAGAGGCTGAAATACACTGCTTGGATGATTTGAGGTCGTTACTGATAATTACGCCGAGATCTTTTTCACTATCCACTTTTGTTAACGAATTTCCAAATAACTTGTAATCGTACTTGCTGTTATTTTTACCTATGTGCATTACCTTGCATTTACTTGTGTTAAATTTCATTAGCCACTTTTCAGACCATTGCTGTAATTTATCTAAATCTTCTTGAATATCTAATTGGTTTGAGTGATCATTTGCCACTCCGCACAGTTTTGTATCATCAGCAAATTTGGAAACAGTAGATTTTAGTCCATGGTCTATATCATTTATATATACTATGAATAGAAGTGGCCCAAGAACGGAACCCTGAGGAACTCCACTTGCAACACTTTTCCATCCAGAAGTTTTTCCATTTAAAACAACTCTCTGTTTTCGACCTTTCAACCAATTACTAGTCCAACCTAATAGGCTACCACTTATTCCATGCAAAGCTAATTTAGTAAGTAGTCTTTCGTGTGGGACGGTATCAAAAGCTTTTGCAAAGTCTAGATATATTAAATCTATATTGTTTCTTTTGTCATAATTTTCTATTATATTCATAGTGTTATAGAAAACGTACGTCAGTCTAGATTGGACTATTTCGTTGGACGCGTCAGGAAACTATAGGATGA
>NC_134809.1:24253040-24255540 GCF_046742065.1 Oratosquilla oratoria | reverse complement strand
ATTGTTTTTCATGTAAATGGCAGACGACTTTATTCGCCAGATGACGATCACCAAAAATGTTTTCATTCAGCTTAAAGGTAGCCACGTGATATAGAAATTAAAGAGGAGGAAGAGATAAGTATTTTGAGTGAGAAGGAAAAAAGAGGTTTGAGGAAGAGAGGAAGAAGAAAGAACATAAGTAGATACAAAATGAGTAGAAAAAGAGAGAAAAGAAAAAAGATAGATGAAGAAGAGAGAAGTGAGGAAAAGAGGAATATGAAAGAGGGAAATAAAAGAGGGAGGGAGATAAGGGAAAAGAGAGAGAAAAAAGAGAGAAATAAAAGAAACGAGAAGAGCGGATAAGATAGAAGAATAGGAAAGAAGAAAAGAGAAGAAAAGAGAAAGATGAGGAGGAGGAGGAACAGGAAGGAAAGGAAGAAAAATAAGAAGAGTAAAAGAGGGAGACGGATGCGTCTAGGATGAAAGAGAGAACAGGAAGAAGAAAAAGAGGAGGTGGATAAACAGGAGGAGAAGGAAAAAAAATAAAGATAGCAAAAGAGCGAAACAGACACTTGTAGGATGAAAGAGAAAAGAGGAAGAAGAAAAAGAGTAGGATTAAGAGTAGGAGAATAAAGAGGAATAAAAAGAGTAAAACAGGGAGAAAGGCATGGGTCGGATGAAGGAAAAGGACGGGAGGAAAAAGAGGTGAAGGAGGAGGAGGAGGAGGAGGAGGAGGAGGAGGGGAAGAGGAGGTAAAGAAGGAGGATTATGGAGGCCGTTGAGGCAGGAATGTGTCCCCGAGCAGGAGGAAAAGATTGTCCAAGGAGGAGGAGGAGGAGGAGGAGGAGGAGGAGGAGGAGGAGGAGGAGGAGGAGGAGGAGGAGGAAGAGGAGAAGGAGAAAAAAAATGGTTGAAGCTTTTCGAGGGGCATTTTCAGGCAGCCGTGAAGAAGGAGGAGGTCCAGAGGTGGAGGAGGAAGGGGAAGAGGAAGGAGGAGGAGATGGAGGTAGAGGAAGAGTATAAGGTAGAGGAGGAGGAGGAGGTGATGGAAATGAGGGGGAGGAGGAAGAGGTTGAGAAATGAGAGGAGAAGGGGGAGAAAGGGATAAAGAAGAGAAAAAGAAGAGAAGGAGAAACAGGAGAAGGAGAAGAAGGAGAAGGAACAAGAAGAGGAGGGAAAGGTTAAGGAGAAAGAAAATATGAAGAAAAAAAATCAAAAGTGAATTAGGAGGAGGAGGAAGAGGAGGAGGAGGAGGAGGAGGAGGAGGAGGAGGAGGAAGAGGAGGAGGAGGAGGAGGAGGAGGAATAGGAGGAGGAGAGGAGGAGGAGGAGGAGAGGAGGAGGAGGAGGGTGAGAAAGAATATTATCCAAAGTGGATGCGGATGAAAAGAAAGAGGAGGAGGAGGAGGAAGAGGAGGAGGGGGAGAAGGAGGAAGAGGAGGAAGGGGAAGAAGAGGAAGAGGAGGAGAATGTGAAAGAAAAGAATCGAAAATTGATGAGGAGGAGGGTGAAAGAGAAAATTATCCAAAGTGGATGCGGATGAAAAGAAAGAGGAGAAGGAAGAGAAGGAGGAGGAGGAGGAAGAGGAGGAGCAGAAGGAGGAGGGAGAAGAAGAGGAAGAAGGGGAGGGAGAGACTGTGGAAGAAAAGAATCGAAAGTTGATGAGGAGGAGGGTGAGAAAGAAAATTTCTCAAAGTGGAGGACGAGGATACCGAGAAAAAAGAAGAGAAGAAGGAGGAGGAAGAGGGGGAGGAGGAGGAGGAGGAGGAGGAAGATGGGGAGGAAGAAGAGTAAGAAGAGGAGGAGGAGGAGAAGGAGAATGTGGATGAAAAGAATCGAAAGTGGATGAGGAGTAAGAGGAGGGTGAGAAAGAAAAGTTTCTAAAGTGGAGAAGAAAGATGCGGAGGAAAAAGGAGGAAAAGGAGGAGAAGGAGAAGTAAGAGGAAAAGGAGGAAGAGAAGGAAGAGGGTAATGTGGAAGAAAATAATCGAAAGTGAATGAGGAGGAGAAAAGGAGAAAGAAAATTATCCAGTGTGGAGGAGGAGGATGCAGAGGAAAAGAAGGAGAAGGAGGAGGAAAAGGAGGAGAAAGAGAAGGAGGAGGAGAAGAAAGAGGAGAAAGAGGAGGAGTAAGAAGAGAAGGAATAAGAAGACAAGAGGGAAAAGAAGGAGAAGAAGGAAGAGGAGGAGGAAAAAGAGGAAGAGAAGGAGTAGGAGGAGAAGGAGGAGTAGGAAGAGATGGGAATGAAAGAGGTGGAGAAGAAAACGGAAAAGGAAGAGAGAGCGGAGGGAAACAGATAGAATAGTTTGTGGAGGAGGAGGAGGGGGAAGGGAAAGGAGGAGGAAGAGGAGGAGGAGAGGAAAAAGGAGGAAGAGGAGGAGGGGAAGGAGGGAGAGGAGGTAAGTAGGAGGAAGAGGAGGAGGAGGGGAAAAAGGAGGAAGAGGAGGAGGAGGAGGAGGAAGAAGAGGTAGCGGGAAAAGATGATTGAGGTAGAAGGGCGAGGGAAGGAAGAAGAAAGTAGA
>NC_134809.1:24243040-24248040 GCF_046742065.1 Oratosquilla oratoria | reverse complement strand
AGGAGATGGAGGAGGAAGAGGAGGAAGAGAGAAGAGAGCAGGAGGGTAGAGAGAAAAAGAGGAATATAGTAAAAGAGGAAAAACAAGGGTATAGGGACAAACAAAATGGGAATAGAGGAACGGAACGAAGAGAAGAGAGGAAAGAAGAATATTGTATGTATATATAAAAAAAACGGAAAATATATGAGTAGAGGGAAATAGAAAACGAGGAGAGGGAAGATAGAGGCGTGGCTGCGCGGGATGTCTGGAAAACAGAGGGGGAAGAGTTTGGGAAACATGAAAAAAAAGAGTCGAAAGAGGAGTGGGAATGGGGGGGAGGGGGAGAGGGGAGGGGGGAGGATGTATGTATAAGAATTGAAAGGTAAAGGATGAGAGGAGGGGAGAAATGATTGCTAGTGGCATATGGTGATAAAGAGACTAAAGGAAAAAGGTGTTGAGGGGGGGGGGGAAGGGAGGTCAGGTAAGGGTCTAGGGAGGAAGTAGGGGGGGATATCGAGAAAGAAAATGGGGAAAACGGGGAAAGGACGGAAAGGGGGAGGACAGGGGAGGGGAGGTGAGAGAATGGGAGAGAGAAGAAAGGGGGAAAGTGGAAAGAGGAAGAATAGAGAACAGAGTGGAAGAGAGAAGAGAGGAGAGGAACTGGAGGAGAGGATGTAAAAAGGAAGGGTGAAGGAAGGGGGCAGAGGGAAGGGAGGAATTGGGAAAGGGAATGGAAGAGAGAAGAGAGAGAAGGAAGAGGAGGGTAGAGTAAGGGTGAAGGGAGGAGACTGGGGATGGTAAGTAAGGGAAGAATAGGGGAGGAGGGAAAGAAAGGGTATTAAAGAATAAGGGGAGGAGAAGAGAGGGGAAAAAGATGTTTTGGGTTGCATGGGAAGGGAGCAAGGAGGAAGAGAGAGGAGAAGAGAGAAGGAAGAGGGTATAGGGGAAAAAAGATGGAAGGAGAATGGGGCGGTTAGTAAGGAAAGAGTAGGGAATAGGAAAGTAGTAGAGGGAAAGGGAAAGGGAAAGGTAATGGTTTGGGTTAGATAGGAAGGGAGGAAGAAGGGGGAAGGTAGAGGAGAAGAGAGAAGGAAGAGGAGGGGAGGAGTGGAAAGGAAGGGTAGCACATACGAGTATAAGGAGAAGAGAAGAGAGGGGAAATAAAGAGTTTGGGTAGGAGGAAAGGGGAGGAGGAGGGGGAGAAGAGAGAAGGGAGAGGAGGGGAGGAGTGGAAAGGAAGGGTAGTACATATGAGTATAAAGAGAAGAGAAGAGAGGGGGAAATAAAGAGTTTGGGTAGGAGGAAAGGGGAGGAAGAGGGGAGGAGGGGGAAGAGGGGGAGGAAGAGGGGGAGGAGAGGGAGGAGAAGAATGGAAAGATGAGCGGTGATGTGTAAAGGCATGGCAACTGAATGATAAAAGAAAAGTGTGAAGGGGAGAGAGGGAGAAGTAGAGGAAGAAAGGGAAGATGGAAAAGGGGAGAGAGGGATAGGAAGAAATGGAGACGAGGGAAAAAGGTGAAGTAAAAGAAAGGGATAGCAGAGGAATGTAGGAAGAAAAGAGAAAGAGAGAGAGGGAGGGCTGGAAGAAGTGAAGAGGAGGAAAGAGATAGGAAGAGGAAAAGAGAGGAAGAGAGAGGAAAAAGTAGAGAGTAAACAAATAGAAAGAGAGTAAAGAGAAAAAGTTGGATTAATAAGGAATTAAAGGGAAGACAGGAAAAAAGGAAGAAGGAGAAGGAAAAGAAAGTGGGACGAAAAGAGTGAAAAAGAGAAATACAACAAAAAGAGAAATACAAGAAAAAGATAAAAAGTGCAACAAAGAGAGGAATATGTGAAAGCCGCACTCACTATTCCTCACCATTGGACAAACTTAGGTTCAAGTAGAAAACAGGTAAGAATTGGTTTACCATTAGAGTGGTTAACAAATGAAACAAACTCAGTAACTTTGTAGTGATCGGCGAAACTACGGATTGTATAAAGAGAAGATCAGATAACTTTATGGATAGGATTGGCAGGTGGTAAGGGACATGGAACTGCCTAGTGTAGGCCTCATGGTCTCTTGCCGTCTGCTCCATTCTTATGCTTTTATGCTCTTATACTCCTATTCAATCTAAAGGGTGGTAGGAATGTTCATTCTTGACAAAGCTCCTGATAGACACTTGTCTCATCCTCAGCTTCTCTAAGTAGACACGATTTATCAAACGTAGCCACACTTAAAGTCCAGGAACTGTTGAAGTATACAATATGCTTTAGGCTACTGTATATCAAGTACCGCTGTATTTTGGAGTTATACAGTACTGTATTCTGATTTTGGTGTTAACACCATGGCCTGTCCCGGGAACCCGCCGCCTTATGTATGATGAGAAGTTCTGCATGTAAAGTTGTCGTTGGTGTGTTGGAATGACTGTGGTTGTGAATGAAGTCTGAAATCTGTGTAATCAGTTTGATACTGATTAGGTGCTAGCATATGTTTATTGTAAGCGAAACCGGTCAGGAATAAACTCGATAATCAGATAAAGACCCGTGTTTCCCCCTCCACCTTTCCCATAATATATATATATATATATATATATATATATATATATATATATACATATACTATATTATATATATAATATATATATTTGTGTGTGTGTGTGTGTGTGTGTGTGTGTGACCATGACCTACCGCACCTCTGATGTCCGCCATTGTGGAGAGGAGTTTGAGAGTCCTGAACCCCTGAAAGTATTTTTGTATTGACCGGGAATCGAACCCGGACCCTCCGCGTTCTGAGGCAGGAACGTTACTCACTGTTCCACGCGGGTTCTATTGTATCAATACTTTCCTTCCTTCACTGAGAAAGTTGTACCTCAACCGAACAAAAGTGTCTGAAACAAGACAAAACTTAAAGAATATCATCTGATTAAAGCTGCATATTTATTGGTTTGAGACATTAATCGAGATTATCTTAAACCCATTCGGTGGGGGTTAAGACTTTCAAATGAATGAAATCTTCTTCACGTATCCAGAGAAAATGTATAATGACGGACAGAGGAGGCAATGAAGAATATGTTAAAAAAAAATGCATAAAAATCGTATACATTACCGAAATTTTGAAAAGTTGTATAATGTATAGACTACAAAACTAGGGTACATTAGGTAACTAAACTACTGAAAAGTGGAGCCACACTACATGGAACGTAATCTTGTTCTTTAAGTAAGTCTGTCTATAGAGTACACGGTTACAGTAAACACAGTATAAAGCCCGCGAGCACACAGCCCCCGGGCTAAACACACAAACCCCTCAGAATTGGGGCTGGGTTTCAAAAGCCATGGTAGTAGAACTCATATGAACACCCCAAGACGAAGGAGAACACTCTGGTAAAAGGAGAACGTTATGCAGAACACTGGGGCAGAACAGGCAATAGATTAGATGAGGATGGTCATTGAATTATTGTCTGTTGCCCTCTCCCAGTATTTCGAGTGATGCCAGTGGCTATTAGGATTGAGTTGAAGTCTTTGTACTCACGAGGCAGGAGCTAAGCCGAACACGCCACATCCTTTGAGCTGCAACTTTATTCAAATTTCGAGTTTTACTCAAAGAAGACATAGTCTTTGCAGCCTTGTCCGATGTATATAAAAAAGTAACGAAATGTTCTGGGAAAGATCGTTATAGTCTATGGCTAGATGCTGTAAGTTTAGTTCATTTACACTAGTTTTCGTTCAAGCATGGTAGGTGTAAATTTAAACCATTTTTATCCCATTTAGTACGGTAACATTTCTTATATATTTTGTTTCAGCAAAGAATAGAATATTTTACGCAGCCGGGTAGGGTCCCGATTAAGTCAAGACCAGTTCAAATTGGTGGTCATCCCTTGATTACATGAAATGAATTACCCAAAGGAAATCAATATATAAATAATGTCACTAAATTAAAGATGAAAAGAAAGAAATTTTATTGTTTTTATCGAAATGTCAAAGGATTCTATTCGGCTAAAGAGGGAAATGTCGAGGGGATGGCAGTTCGAACCCTGCCACCGGCGAAGTTGAACCAAGGTCATAGTCTATTAGATTCCACGCTACAGTCCTCTGTAGGGGGTAGCGTCCTAGCCTTCCAATAGGTGAGAGTTTGTGGCGATAAGCCATATTGTCATACGAAAGGATAGAAGCGCTGGTAGATTGGGTCAAGTGTATGCGAGTGGCATGAAGCACAACAAGGAGGGTGACCACCACATCTACCACCACATCTACCACCACATCTACCACCACCACTCCCAGCCACTTCATCTAAATAAAATCGAATGACGGCAAGTACAATAAATGGATCAGTTGTAGATTTAGTTTAGGTTAAGTTAGGTTAGTTTAGTTTAGGTTAATTTAGGCTAGGTTATTTAGGTTAGGTTAGGTTAGGTTAGGTTAGGTTAGGTTAGTCAGGTTAGATTAGGTTTGGTTAGCTAAGCTTAGGTTAGGTTAGGTTAGGTTAGGTTAGGTTAGGTTAGGTTAGGAAGATAAGGTAAGGTAAGGTTAGATTAGTTTAAGCTAGATTAGGTTAGACTAGCTAAGTTTAGGTTAGATTAGGTTATGTATCACGAGCCATGATCAAATGTAGATTGTCCATCCTAGCAACACTCAATTGTACAATGTCCACCCCAAACACGTATGTGTGTGTGTGGGGGGGGGGCTACTACGATAATCCCAATAGATATGAGAAGTATGTTAGTTAGGTTAGGTTTGGTTAGCTAAGCTTAGGTTAAGTTAGGTTAGGTTAAGTTAGGTTAGGTTAGGTTAGGTTAGGTTAGGTTAGGTTAGGTTAGGTTAGGTTAGGTTAGGTTAGGTTAGGTTAGGTTAGGTTAGGTCAGGTTAGGTAAGGTTAGGTTAGTTTAAGCTAGATTAGGTTAGACTAGCTAAGTTTAGGTTAGATTAGGTTATGTATCACGAGCCATGATCAAATGTAGATTGTCCATCCTAGCAACACTCAATTGTACAATGTCCACCCCAAACACGTATGTGTTTGTGTGTGTGTGTGTGGGGGGGGGGGCTACTAC
>NC_134809.1:24235540-24238040 GCF_046742065.1 Oratosquilla oratoria | reverse complement strand
CCTAATTGAAACTAGTAAAAAAGAAACGAGAGTAATTGCAGGAGTAAGTAAAAGTTATATATAATCGCACAAAAACTTTTAGAAAGGTAATTACAAATAGCAATATATACAAATTGAAACTATATTTTAACCGTTTTCAACCAGAATGGCTTACCGTTTACAATGCTTATATATATATATATATATATATATATATATATATATATATATATATATATATATATATATATTATATATATACATATACATATATATATTAACAACCACAATGCACTTTAATTCTAAGTCATCAACACCGGAGACCCAATGGAGGCCACAACCAGAAAATTGAAATGTGGTACTGACCGAGGACTCGAACTCAGCTATTACATAACAAGTGCGCATTGACTTACCAACTACGCTATCAAGTTTATATATATATATATATAATATATATATATATATAATATATAATATATATATGTATATATAATATATATAATAAATATATATATATGTATATTATATATATATATATATATACATATATATACATATATACATATACATATATACTTATACAAGCACATTTATATGTATATGTAAATGTACATATACATGTACACGCACATACACATATACATGTACATGTTCATATACACATACATATACATATACATATACATATATATATATACATATATATATACATATAGACATACATCTAAATATAAATAAAGATAATCAATTACACCTACATATACAAGTAATAAATATAGATAATCATATACAAATACACATCCATGTACATAAATATATACACCTACGGAGGCGCGCGCTTGTGTTAGGCGTTCCGCTTAAGTAACTTTGTAAAGACGTAGAGGAACCAAAGACGCCCCGTGCAGTCTCTTAGCACCCCAAATTGACCCCCTCTCGCCCCCTCCCCCCTCTCTCGCCCCCTCTCCCCCTCTCTCCCCCCTCTCCCCCTCTCTCCCCCCCTCTCCCCCTCCGACCCCGTCTCCGAATCCCCCCCCACCTCCCTCGTCACCCCCACCCACTCTCTCGCTGTCTCCCTCTCCACCTCCTGTTGGTCGAAATGTCTCCTCCTCCTCCTCCTCCTCCTCCTCCTCCTCCTCCTCCTCCTCCTCCTCCTTCTCCTCCTCCTCTTCCTTCTCCTTTTCGTCCCCGCCTTTTATTCTTCCTCCTCTTTCTCCTCCTACCCATCATCTTCCTCCCCATCCTCCTCCTCCTCCTCTTTCTTCTCTTCCTCCTTTTCTTTTCCCTCTTCCTTCTTTCTCTTCTTCTTTGTCCTTCTCTTCCAACTTTTTTCTTTTCCCTCCTTCTCTTCCTCCTCCTCCTCCCCCTCTCTCTTCTCTCTTCTTCTCCTCCTCCTCTTCACCCTATTCTCCATCCCCCCCAACATTTTCTACTCTCCCCCTAAACACATCCCTTCTCCCCCCTTTCCCCCTCGGTTCCCCCCTCTGGTCTAAACTTCTTCCCCTACTTTGGTGACCTTTCTTCCTCCCCTTTACCGAAACAACAACAACCGTTCTCATCCTGTTACTCCTTCTCCTCCTCCTCCTCCTCCTCCTCCTCCTCCTCCTCCCCTCCTCCTCTCCTCCTCCTCCCCCTCCTCCTCCTCCCCTTCCTCCTCCTCCTCCCCCTCCTCCTTCTTCTCCCCCTCCTCCTTCTCCCCCTTCTTCTCCTCCTTCTCCTCCTTCTCCTCTTCCTCTTCTTCCCCCTCCTTCCTCCTCCCCCTCCTCCTCCTCCTCCCCTCCTCCTCCCCCTCCTCCTCCTCCTCCCCTCCTCCCTTCCCCTCCTCCTTCTCCCTCCTCCTCCTCCCCCTCCTCCTCCTCCCCCTCCTCCTCTCCCCCTCCTCCTCCTCCCCCTCCTCCTCCCCCTCCTCCTCCTCCTTCTCCTCCTCCTCCTCCTCCTCCTCCTCCTCCTCCTCCTTCTCCTCCCCCTCCTCCTCCCCCTCCTCCTCCTCCTCCTCTTTTTCTCTTTCTTCTTCCTCTTCCTTTTCTTTTTTGTTTGTCCTTCCTTTTCCTCTTTATTCTCCTCTCTGCTCACCTGCCTTTTCCTTCCTTTTAATTCCTCCTGTTTTTCTTTCTCCCTTTCTCCTTCACACCCTCCTTCTCCTCCTCCTCCTCCTCTTTTTCTTTCTCCCCTTCTCCTCCGCATCCCCCGCCTCCCCTCCTTCTCTTTTTCTTTCTTCCCTTTTCCTCCACACCCTCCTCCTCCTCTTCCTCCTCTTTCTTCTCCTCCTCCTCCTCCTCCTCCTATTTTTCTTTCTTCCGTTCTCCTCCATACCCTTCTCCTCCCGTCCTCTTTTTCTTTTTCCCTTCTCCACACCCTTCTCCTCCTCCTCTTCCTCCACCTCCTTCTCATCTTTTTCTTTCTCCCCTTCTCCTCCAGACCATTCTTCTCCCCTCCTCCTCTTTCTCTTTTTTCCTTCTCCAAACCCTCTTCCTCCTTCTCTTCCTCCTCGTCCTCCTTTTCATTTTCTTTTTCCTTCTCTTTC
>NC_134809.1:24231907-24235040 GCF_046742065.1 Oratosquilla oratoria | reverse complement strand
ATCCTTACATTTTCCATTTTCCACCTTCTCTTCATTTTCCTCCTCTTCTTCCCCCTCCTTCTCCTCCTCCTTCTGTTTTCCCCTCCTCTCCCTCCTCCTGATCTTCCTCCTCCATCTCCTCTATAATCTTCTCCCCCTACTTCTTCTCCTCTTTCTCCTCCTCCTCTTTCTCCTTTACTTACTATTCCTCCCCCCTCCCCCTCCCTTCCCTCCCTTCCCTCCCTCCCCCTACCTCCACCTCCTTCCCCCTCCCCTCCCTCTCCTCCCTCCCCCTCCCTCCTCTCTCCCCCTCCCTCCTCTCCCCCTCCCCCTCCCTCCCTCCCTCCCTCCCTCTTCAGTCCCTCCCAGCAACACTTCCCCTTCCTCCTAAATCGCCCCCTAACGTGTCTGTTTTAAATCTTTTCCAAATTCCGAGTAAAGTTTTAATTAGGTCGGGGGGAAACCAAGGTGGAGCCGCTCTGTCAGGAGAATTTATTGAAATGTTCTACCAGTGACGAGGAGCAAGTGAGTGGGAGAGAGGAGGGAGGGTGGGAGGGAGGCCGGGAGAGGGAGGGAGGGAGGGAGAGAGGGAGGGAGCGAGGGAGAGAGGGAGGGAGGGAGAATGAAAGGAGAGAGGGAGGGTGTGAGGGGGGTAGAGAGGGTGTAAGAGGGAGAGTGAGGGAGGGTTGGAGGGAAGGAGGGTGGGAGTGAGAGAGATTTAGAGTAAAGAGGGAGGAAGGAAAAGGATGGAGAGAGGGAGAGGGCGGTAGGGAGAGAGAGACAGGGGCGAGGGAGAGAGGAAGAAAGAGAGAGATAGAGAGAGGGAGAGGGGAGAGGAGAGGAAGGGACAGGGGAGGGAGGGAGAGGGGAGAGGGGAGGGAGGGACAGGGGAGGGGGGGAGAGGGGAGGGAGGGAGAGACGCGGGGAGAGAGAGAAATAGAGAGAAAAAGATTTAAAAGAGAGAGAGACAGAGGAGCGAGAGAGACAGAGAGCGAGAGAGACAGAGGAGAGAGAGACAGAGGAGAGAGAGAGAGAGAGAGAGAGAGAGAGAGAGAGAGAGAGAGAGAGAGAGAGAGAGAGAGAGAGAGAGAGGAGCAAGAGAGACAGAGGAGAGAGAGAGAGACAGAGGAGAGAGAGAGAGAGAGAGAGGGAGAGAGAGAGAGAAAGAGAGAGAGAGAGGGGGGAAGGTACGGAGGGAGGGAGAGGGAGGAGAAAGGGGAGCCAAAGTTTCCTCAACCTGGAAGGAATAACCTGAGGAAGGAGGAACAGGAGGAGGAGGAAGAGGAGGAGGAAGAGGAGGAGGAGGAGGAGGAAGAGGAGGAGAAGGAAGAGGAGGAGGAGAAGAAGGAGTAGGAGGAGGAGGAAGAGGAGGAGGAGGAAAAGAAGGAGTAGGAGGAGGAGATGGAAAGGAGGAGATGGAGAAGGAGGAGATGGAGGAGGAGGAGGTGGAGGAGGAGGAGGAGGAGGAGAAATGAGAGGAGGAGGAGGAGGACAGAGAAGGGAGAGATGGAGAGAGGAGAAAAGTTGGAGGGAAAGGGGTCAAGGGGAAGGAGAGGAAAGAGTGAAAGGGGGAGCGTAGTCATGGAGTACAGGAAGGTTGGATGTGAAACAACTAGAGAGAAGAGGGAATAAGGGAGGAGAGAGGAGGGGAGGAGGAGCGAAGAGGGGAGGAGAGAAGAAGGGAGGGGAGGGGAGGAGAGAAGAAGGGAGGGGAGGGGAGGAGAGAAGAAGGGAGGGGAGGGGAGGACGAACAGGTTGGAGAGAAGAGGGGAGGAGAGGGGAGGGGAGGGGAGGGGAGGAGCGAAGAGAGGAGGAGAGAAGAGGGGAGGGGCGAAGAGGTGAGGGGAGAAGGGAGGGGATAATAGAGGGGAGAAGAGGGGAGTAGAGAAGATGAGAGGAAAGAAGGGGGTTAAGAAGAGGAGAGGAGAGAATGAGAAGGAGGGAAGAGGGGAAGAAAGTAGAAGAAAAGGAGAGATGGGGAGGGTAGAAGAGGACGGGAGGAGAAAGATGAAGAAAAGAGAGTATAAAGAGGACAGAACTGGAATGGGGAAAAGAGCAGATGAAAGAGGAGTAGGGGGAGGACAAAAGAAGAAAGGGACAGAGAGAGAAAAGAAGTTTGTAGAAAATGGGGAGAGGAAAATAGTATATGGGGATATTTGAAATAAGGTTGGGTGAAAAGAACGAAAGAAGGAAGTGGGAGAAGGAGGAAGAGGAGGAGGAGGATGTGGAGGAGGAAAAGGAGGAGGAGGAAGTGAAGGAGGAGAGGGAGTAGGAAGCTGTGGAGGAGGAGAAGGAGGAGAAAGAAGAGGAGGAAGTGAAGGAGGAGAGGGAGTAGGAAGCTGTGGAGGAGGAGAAGGAGGAGAAAGAAGAGGAGGATGTAGAGGAGGAGGAGGAGGAGGGAGAAGAAAGGGAGGAGGGGAAAGAGGGGAGGAGGGGGAGGGAAAAGAGGAGGAGTAGGAGGAAGAGGAGCAGAAGGAAGAGGAGGAGGTGGTGGAGGAGGAGGATGTGGAAGAGAAGGAGGAGGAGGAGGAGGAGGCGGAGGATGTGGAAGAGAAGGAGGAGGAAGAAGACAAGAAGGAGGCGAAGGAGGAGGAGGAGGAGGTGAAAGAGGATGAGGAGGAGGAGAGGACCTGTAGGATTTTATTATTATTCTGAAAGCCACGTGTGTTCATGGAAACTGAATAAAATCGTCTTGCGTGAGTTAAAACAAAAATGTTCAAAATGAACACTTGGTCTTCTTCATCAGGACAAAGCTCCTCCGCTCTGGCATCCAGAGAGTTCATCAAAACCGAATCAAATCACCCGGCGTTAATCAGAATGAAGTCTTTAAAGAGATGTGGAAGAAAGGAGAAGAGAGGAAGGAAGAAATAGAGGAGAAAGGAGAGGAGGGAATGAGAGGTAGAGAGAAAAAGAGAGGAGGAAAGAGGTGAATGGTTGGGGAGAGAAAACGGTGCATGGGGGGCTAATTAAGAAGAGGAGGAGAGGGGAAAGGAGAAGGGTGGGGAGGAGAGGGGAAAGGGAAGGGGAGGAGAGGGGAAAGGGGAGGGGAGGGGAGGAGTGGGGAAAGGGGGGAGGAGTGGGGAAAGGGGAGGGGAGGGAAGGAGAGGGGAAAGGGGAGGGAAGGGAAGGAGAGGGGAAAGGGGAGAGGAGGGGA
>NC_134809.1:24224407-24226907 GCF_046742065.1 Oratosquilla oratoria | reverse complement strand
TTTGTAGATGATTAATTTTCCACTTTGTAGTTTAGCGTGTATATTGACTAAGTCAGTTTTCCACAGTCAGCGTTTTAGGAACATAAGTGGCACCTCTACGGATCTGAGTAACACAGTATTCTGTTTATGATTGGAGAATAATCTTCACTCATAAAAGAATGCTGATCACTTTTAACTTTTAGTGTGATGCAAATTAACGTCCATTTATTTTTCGTTATTTCAATGAATGTATATAACTTCTTTGATTTTGCAGGCTAAGACGCAAACCACTAGACCAAGAGAGTGTGCGTTTGTGTGCGTGTGTGCGTGCATGTGTGCGTGTGTGCGTGTGTGTGTGTATGTGTGTGTGTGTGTGTGTGTGTGTGTGTGTGTGTGTGTGTGTGTGTGTGTGTGTGTGTGTGTGTGTGTGTGTGTGTGTGTGTGTGTGTGTGTGTGTGTGTGTGTGTGTGTGTGTGTGTGTGTGTGTGTGTGTGTGTGTGTGTTAACACTAATAGCATCGATGATAGTAGTGATGGTGACAACGACGACGACGACAAAGACAACGACTACGGTGACGTTTGACGATGATGATGACGATGATGATGATGATGATGATGATGATGATGATGATGACGATGACGACGACGACGACGACGACGACGACGACGACGACGACAATAATGATGGTGATGGTGATGAGGACGAGGACGAAGACGAAGACAATTTCTACTCTGACTACCGCTTAGCGATTCTGTTCAAACCTTTGCCAATCAAAGAGTTTCCAGATGTCGCTGAGTAATTCTATTTAGTTGCTGGAAACTCTTTGGATTAAAAAGGTGGACAAGAAGGCCAGAAGCCACCTTGGTTCAAATCGACCCCCAATGGCTGCCCCAATATGTCCTCATCTGTGGCGCTGCCGTTGCTTCGAGGACTCTTCCGCTTCGGAACCTCGAACTCGTCATGACGTCATGGTGTAAGTTATGGTTTCTTCCATTGCTTATCTGACCAACATGTTCCTGCGCTTCATCGAACTCTTATTCTTCTTCTTCGTGGGGTGAGCTTTTCTTCTTTTTCAGGATGTATTTCCCGACAAGTCTCCAGAAAGAAAGTTCGGAGAGGAAGGAGTCCCCCTTCCTCTTGAAGGAGGAGGAGGAGGAGGAGGAGAAGGTAGAGGTGAAGAGGAGGACAACGACGACAGTGGAGAGGCTGAAGACTGGAGCGACGCTTTTCAGGATTTCGAAGAAGACCTCAGAGAAAAGGTCTCGGTCGTCTGCGCTTCCTACGAAGACCTCCTGGTCGAGAACGAGGAACCCAGACAGAGACTGAAGCAAGAGATACTCTTGACGGTGCACCTGAGGAGCATCCTCGAGGGCCTCAAAATCTCGAGATCTGTTCGAGGATCACCCTCAACAGAACAACGCGAGGAACTGGCTACGTCGTTGCCTTATGATGCTTCATGAGAGCCACGGCGACGCAAGGATTTCGCTCACAAGGTGGACCTCCAGGAAGAACTTCGAGAGTGCCAGGAAACTCGGGGGGAAGCTAACCGTGGAAACTACTCCTACGACGTCCTACTCAGAAAGATTGATTGAAGTCGTATGTGACACGACTTCCTGCTGAAGTCCACCTCGAACTCGATTTCCAAGCTTCACGCCGTGAAAAATTGTCAAAAGAGAACTACCTACCATTTGGACACGAGTGATTATCACCTGCCGTAGTGTTTTCGTTCTTCTTCTGAAGAAGTCTTTATCGATCTCACCCTTCTTTCATCAAACTTACGACTCCATGCTCATTTCCACCGTTCTAGTTAAAGACCTCTTGCTTGAACTTATTCTTCACTCTGACTTCAAGCTCTGGTATGGAGATTCTTCACCCTCTTCCTTGCATTTTTGCCAAAGAAGAGTCTTGTCAAATTCAGTTTCATTGAAGACTGCCATTTCTTTTTCTAAGAAGTGGACACGACATAAGACTTATTCTTCGAGCACAAGGTCTGCAGGAGGTGGTGATGGAGTCGGCAGAGAAGAACAAGTCTTGTGACTAGTCCATTTCTAAAGAACCTAAAATTGGTGGTCTTTAATAAAACTGAGTTTAATCAGGTTATTCTTAAAAAGTAATGCGAGGAAGAGAATGACAAAATTCCAGACCAGAGCTTGAAGTCAGAGTGAAGAATACGTTCAAGCAAGAGGTCTTTAATTAGAACAGTGGACATTGGCCTGGTGACGCAAGTTTCATAAAAGAAGGGTGAGATCGATGAAGACTTCCTCAGGAGAGAATGAGAAGACCATGGCAGGTGATAATCACCCCTGCCTAAAGTGTGAGTGGTTCTCTGGACGATTTTTCAAAGCGGGAGGCTTGGATATCGAGTTCGAAGAGGACTTCGGCAGGAGGTCTTGTCACCCAAGACCTCAATCAATCCTTCTGAGGAGGAGGTCGTAGAAGTAGTTTCTAAAGAACTACTCCCAGAGGAGCCTGGCACTGTCGATCCTGGAAGTCCTCCTTGTGGGCGACATTGGCTTTCTTG
>NC_134809.1:24216907-24219407 GCF_046742065.1 Oratosquilla oratoria | reverse complement strand
GGAGGACAAGGAGTCATAAGGGTTAATATCATTAACCTTATGATCATGAGAGGTTTCCTTATGCTTGATAAAATCGCGCGCGCGCGCGTGTGTGTGTGTGTTTGCGTGCGCGTGTTTGTTTACACAGCGGTAGAACGGGAGCTTGATCAAGCTCATGTGTGCTCAATGCCCTTCACCATTGACGGGGGCTGCCACGGAGATGAATGAAATCACCTGGCGGCAGACATAATGACAAAGGAAATTGTCACTCCTCTCCTTTCCCCTCTCCTCTCTTTCCCCTTTTCTCCAATATCCCTTTCCCCTTCTCCCCTCTTCCATGTCTCATTTTCCCCTTCCCTCCTTTCTCATATTTCTCTCAATCACTTCACAAAAGAAATAGAAAATGAATAAACGAATAAATCGCCTGACAGCAGGGACAAGAAAAAGGATAAAGTACTATCGGGTAAGGAAGAAGTTTATATTATTCGCTGCTCAATAAAATCGTCTGTTACTACATCTATTGGAAACTTACTGGCTGAGCGGGTTAGGGCGTCGTTATTTGCGGCGAAGGTCGAGGGGATGGTGGTTCGAATCCTGCCACCGGTGAAGTTGAACCAAGCGCATGGTTTATTAAATTCCACGCTACAAAGCCCTATGGGAGGGGGACCGTCCTAGCCTTCCGATAGAGACGAGTATCTGATGTTAATCCATACTACATCCATAATACATACATATACCAAAGGCTTTTTCCTTCTTACAATAGGGGTAGCCAAAGTCAAAGGCATAAATCCACATCCACCCATTTCATCCCCACATACTCCACTCCCATTCACTACCCTTCCCTCCCTCTTTTCTTGGCTCCTCCTGGAGGACGGGTCATCCCTGCATCTTGCCCACTGCCCTGGGTTAGAAGCAATGTAGCAAGGCACAGCACATCCACAGCAAGGCCACTTCATTTAATCGGTAACCCCCCATCTCCGTCCCCTCATGCAGAAAAGGAGAAGACGGGGAGAAATTCCTTCGGGCTGCGCCAGAATATCATTCACACATACTTCCTCACCCCTCATCCCCACCCACATCCTTCCATGGATCACAGCATCATCCATACACAACCATTCTCCACTTACCTTACCTTCAGCCTTCTCTCTTCTTTCCTCAACAGACATTCCCCTCTTTTCAAATACCCCTTTTACCCCTATCCATCCATCTCATCCCCAGTCGCCCCCTCATGTTCATAACATCCACCTCTGCCTTCCACACCTTATCTTTCTTCGCTCATTCTTTCCATGTGTCCAAACCATCCCAATATTCTTTCATCAACCCTATACTTCAACTCCCTTTCCACTGCCACAGTCCTCCTCACCCCCTCGTTTCTCATACTTTCCAGCCTTACCATACTTCTCAGGCATTTCATCTTAAATACATTTAAAAACTTCCTCTCTTATGTTCCATGTTTCTGCCCTATACAGTGCTATCGGCACAATCACTCCTTCATACAATCTCCTCATAGCATCCATTCCCAAATGTCTATTTCTCGTTACAAGGCATTTACTTGCTTCTCTCAATCTACATTCTACCTCCACCTCCACTCCTCCCTTTCCCGCCACATTCACACCCAAGTATCAAAAGCTATCCATTTCCCCCCCAGTTATTTCCCCCTCAATACTCACTTCCAACCATAATAAAATATATAAATTCCATCACAGTAGCGACATGTTTGATTGAGGTAATTACTGGATTTAATCCATTAGTAATCTTTAGAATAAAATCTATAGTTTCATAATGAAACGCACATTTATTACATATGATATTATTTTTACAGCACTGTTCTTGGTGCAATTGTCCTTAGCATACATACGAAAATACACCCACGTTTCAATAGGTCACGTGGTTTGTGACGTCATCTTGTTCTTGTAAACAGGTGACATGATGGAGCAAATGTACATTCAATCGTGACAGTATCATGTTGCTCGTTACGTGTTGCATGTCACATGTGACGTGCCCCATGTCACCTCCCGAGAGTCACGTGTCATTGGTCAAAGTTCGGATGTCGCTTGGCGTCACCTGACAATGGTCTGAACGTCAGTGATCGAAGACCACTTGTCACCTGATCGGATGTCATTGTCACGTGTCACTGATCACGGAACGCGTGTCATGTGCCTTGGGAGTCATGTGTCATATGACACGGGGTACAGATGTGTGTCGGAAAAAGTGTTTTGTCTGAATCTTTTGTTTCGCGTTTTTTTTGGGAGTACTATAACATACCCACCCTTCCTTAATTCTCCTCCCCCCATATCTCCCTCCTTCCCTTCAATTACCCCCAATACCCTTTTTCCCCTTTTCTCCCTCTCCCCCACCCACCCAGTTCTCAAAATTTTCTTATCTCTCTTCTACCATTACCCCCATTCATTATCTTCCCCCTTTCCCCCAAATTACCCCTTTACCCCTCTTCCTCCTCCCCCCATCCACCTCTCCCCCTTATCCTCCTCCCACTTCCCCAAATCCCCACTCTGATATCCTT
>NC_134809.1:24189407-24191907 GCF_046742065.1 Oratosquilla oratoria | reverse complement strand
CACACACATAAACTTTGTTGTCGAGTATTTAACGCTTTGAGTACATTAGGGGCTTCCCTCATCTGACTCAAATCGTCTGACTTTAAAGTAAATTAAGATACAAAGCGCGATTTTGTGAATAGATTCTTAATCTTGATTTGTTTGATGATGTTAGTGACCGGACTACTTACTTCATTAGAATGAGTCCGTCTAGTTTAAGCTAAGATGCATAAGTCGACCTTCGCAATGACAAGGGTGATGTATATTCCTATACAGAAGTTACCTTATTTCATATGTGAATTTTTTGGGGGGCTGAACGCTTCAAAAGTAGTGTTTGTCGATGTTTTTTTATATGCTAACTCCTTCATCTTTACCACTACCGTCACCCTTTAACTTCACCTTTACCTTTACATTTACCTTTTACTCTTTACCTTTTACCCTTTACCTTTTACCCTTTACCTTTTATCCTTTACCTTTTACCCTTACATTTACCCTTTACCTTTTACCCTTTACCTTTTACCCTTACCTTATACCCTTTACCTTTTACCCTTTACCTTTTACCCTTTACCTTTTACCCTTTACCTTTTACCCTTACCTTTTACCCTTTACCTTTTACCCTTTACCTTTTACCCTTTACCTTTTACCCTCTACCTTTTACCCTCTACCTTTTACCCTCTACCTTTTACCCTCTACCTTTTACCCTCTACCTTTTACCCTCTACCTTTTACCCTCTACATTTTACCCTCTACCTTTTGCCCTTTACCTTTTACCCTTTACCTTTTACCCTTTACATTTTACCCTTTCCCTTATACCCTTTACCTTATACCCTTTATCTTTTACCCTTTACCTTATACCCTTTACTTTTTTACCCTACACATTTTACATTTTAACTTTTACCTTTTACCTTTTACCTTCTACCTTTTACATTTTACTTTTTACCTTTTGCCTTTTACTCTTTACCTTTTGCCCTTTATCTTTTACCCTTTACCTTTTACCTTTTATATTTTACCCTTTAAATTTACCCTTTATATTTACCCTTACCTATAACTTGACCCTAAAATTTACCCCTACCCTTAATTCTACTTTTACAATTACCCTTTACAGTTTACCATTTACCCTTTTTTTCCTACCCTTTACCTTTTATCCCCTACCCTTTACCCTTTACCATATATTCTTAACTCTTTACCCTTAACATTTTACCCTTTACATTTTCCCATTTACCTTTACTTTTACATTTGCTTTTACTCTTACCCTAACCATTACCTTTACCCTAACCTTACCCTTACCTTCACCCTTACCTTTACCCGCACCTTCATCCTTATCTTTGCCCTTACCTATTTTATTTACCCTGTACCCTAACCTTTACCCTTACCTTTATCATTACCTTTACCCTTGCCTATTTCATTTACTCTCTACCCTTAACTTTACCCTTATCATTTACCCTTACCTTTTACCCTTACCTTTAACCTTCCCTTTATATTTACTGTTACCCTTACCTTTACCCCAACTTTGATATTACCTTTACCATTACCTTTACCATTACCTTTACCATTACCTTTACCATTACCATTACTTTTACCATTACCATTACCTTTACCATTACCTTTACCATTACCTTTACCATTACTTTTACCATTACCTTTACCATTACCTTTACCATTACCTTTACCATTACCTTTACCATTACCTTTACTCTTATCTTTACACTTGCCTTTATACTTACATTCACCCTTACCTTTCCCCTTACTATTACTATTACCTTTACCCTTACAAATACCCTTACCTATATCCTTATCTATACCCTTACCTTTACACATTCCTTTATCCTTACCTTTGCCCTTACTTTTACCCTTACTTTTACCCTTTCCTTTATGCTTTACCTTTTACCGTTCTCCTCTATCTTTACTCCTACTTTTTCCCTTTCCTTTACTTTTTAGTCTTTACCCTTTACCCTTACCCTCACCTTTACCCTTACATTTACCATTATCCTTTAATTCTTTTTAATAGTTGTGAGATGAATCTGTGAATCGACACCTGTAATACACCTGTAATTAGGCCACTCATCTACAGCAAAAGATGAATAAATTAATAAGTAGATAAAAAGTAACAAATAAAAAAAGGAATAAATAAAAAAAAAGGTTACTCAGAGTTGGCTTTCTATGAAAAAAGAAAAAAAAAAATCTCCTCTGTCCCAATCACCAACAGACAACATCAAAGGACAATCCAACAAAAACAAAGACATACAATCAAAGAGCTATGAATGTTGAACAAAGCCTCTCGCGGTTAAACCCAAAATAGTAAAAAGCGAGGACGGTAACGTTTTATCAGGTAACAGGGAGGAGCGGCATGGCTAAAGATATATCTCCTTAAAAAAAAAAAAAAAAAAAAAAAAAAAAAAAAAAAAAAAAAAAAAAAAACCCCCAAAAAAACCCAATTTAAAAAAAATAGAAAAAAAAAAAAAAAAAAAAAAAAAAAAAAAAAAAACCGCCCACACTTTCCCCTCTTTTACGTAATTTCGAAA
>NC_134809.1:24171907-24174407 GCF_046742065.1 Oratosquilla oratoria | reverse complement strand
TGTGTGTGTGTGTGTGTGTGTGTGTGTGTGTGTGTGTGTGTGTGTGTGTGTGTGAGTGAGTGAGATTCACTATTGACTTCAATTACGTGCAGGACTTGTGATTAGTAGTTATTACCCTACAGGGTGGGAGCTCTATAGCTCAAATGGCACAATCGATGAATCAATGCTGCCACATTATACATATACACAACAAATCCTTCTTGTCGAGAGCGGTACCATTACACCAGCAAACCAAAGTGTGTGTGTGTGTGTGTGTGTGTGTGTGTGTGTGTGTGTGTGTGTGTGTGTGTGTGTGTGTGTGTGTGTGTGTGTGTGTGTGTGTGTGTGTGTGTGTGTGTGTGTGTGTGTGTATATGTGTGTGTGTGTATGTTTATGTGCATGTGTATGTGTGTGTTGATATATAAGTAATCCACTTTCTTGTTATTTATCTTTCATGTTTTTAAGTTGGATTTGGAATAACACGGAGAGTCCATTTCAATACATTCCTACGGTAATGACAGACTTCGATAAATTCTTTGTTCACCATCATAGTCCACCCGACATGAGAATGGTGTGTGTGTGTTCACTTGGTCTTTGGATCACGTGTTGGACTCGTGATCGACAGCTATTTCCCTCCTGGAAGAGAGCTCAGAGCTCGTAGGTCCGATCTATGGGTAATGCTATGACCTTTCACCCCCCAACTCCCCGCCCACGAGAGTCAGATTAACGACTCGAAGCGCAGCGGTACCGAAATAATTTCGGCCCTGGACAGGATTCGAACCTAGAACTGCGGGCCACTATCGTGGCAGTTCAGTGCTCTACCAACTGCGCCACCGAGTTTGTGTGTGTGTGTGTGTGTGTGTGTGTGTGTGTGTGTGTGTGTGTGTGTGTGTGTGTGTGTGTGTGTGTGTGTGTGTGTGTGTGTGTGTGTGTATCTATGTGCGTGTGTGTGTGTGTGTGTGTATCTATGTGCGTGTATGTCTGTATGTGTATGCATGAGTACCTGTGTGTGTTTGTGTGTGTGTGTGTGTGTGTGTGTTTGTGTGCCTTTGTCTGCGTGTGTGTATATTCCTCCATATCTGGGTGTCTGTGTGTCTTTTTGTCTGTGTACTAGTGTACCTGTGTGTGTCTGTGTGTCTGTGCGTGTGAGCCAGTCCATCAACCGGATTACATGCCCTTTGTATGTCGACCGATTACGGGTAGGGTAGGCGTGCTTTTTCTAAAAAGGACCCCAAAAACATCTGGCGGCCTTTGTTAGGGAATGTATTGTCCTTTTTACAAGTTCCTTCATCTCATGTGTGGTTCCTCAGGTTATCTTCGTCTATGATATTTTTTTCTTAAGTGTGGTTTCCTCTTTCCTTTTACTCTTCTGGATATTAGGAGCTTCTTTCCCACCCCTCATTCTCTTTCTCTCTCTCTCTCTCTCTCTCTCTCTCTCTCTCTCTCTCTCTCTCTCTCTCTCTCTCTCTCTCTCTCTCTCTCTCTCTCTCTCTCTCTCCCCACACACACTCTCTCTCTCTAAATATGTCACACAATATATATAAATATATATGTATATATATATATATATATATATATATATATATATATATATATATATATACTCTATGTATATATATATATACACAATGAATGGGTCCTAGTGAAGAGATTTACATTTATCAACCAGAATTAATTTTAATTCTAAGCCTTTAATTCTGCATGTATGCCTCCTCGAGTTTCTCGATGTTGATGGCTTACAATTAAAGTGAATTGTGGTTGATAAATATATACATATATATATATATACATATATATATATATATATATATATATATATATACATATACATATATATATACATATATATTTTTTTGGGGGGAAGGGGATTGAAGGTATAAAGGGAGATGGGAAGAAGACTGAAATAAAGGGTGTGACAGGCTGTTGTGACTACAGTAACTTATTACCAGATTTGTTTTCTGTTTTTCTACTATATATTTCTTCTCTTTTCCTATTAGGAGTGTGAAATGTTGGCAAAAATTAACTTTTTATCTGTCCACTGCCTAAGAAGAGTAAAAAAAAAAAAGTCTATATACATCTATCATTTTTGTAATTCAATAGTTTCTATACATATTTCTAGAAATGTTTCAATAACAAGAGGATAGGGCGTTTGCCATGAATATAGAAACTAAACAATCTTATAACTAGAAACCAGAAAACCAGTTGGAAACTAGAATTAACTAAAATAGGCTACAGCCTTTACCTTAGTTAAAGAATACCATAAAATAAAAAATCACTTGACGGCAATCTAAATAAAAGGAAAAGTACCTTCAGGAATGGAAGTGGTTAATCTATTTGGTGCAAAAATTTTCCTTCTTTTTTACTGTTGTGTAAGCGACGTGTATATTCTATTGTTTCATTTGTACAGGGCTGTTCAAAAGTCTCGATACCTTCTGTGAGTCAAGTCACGCAATCAAGCCTCTGAAAAATGGAGTATATTAATTTTACAAATGAATAGAAATAAACGAATAAACAAATAAAT
>NC_134809.1:24164407-24166907 GCF_046742065.1 Oratosquilla oratoria | reverse complement strand
GTTAACCCCGGGAAGCTGCGTGGTCCTTTGCGCTGTGAAAATCTCATTTGCATATAGATTACAAAGCCCTTTGGTTACTCTGAAGCCTCCGACCCCTGACAAGAGCTTTTCAGCCCTTGACTTGCACCTTCATCTCGGTGACAAGCACCACGAAGATTGTTCACCAGAAGAACAGGCGATTTGGAACAGGTGAACAGTCCGAATGAGGCCACACGGGGTCCCGGTCGCGTGGTGTAGTCTTCAAGCAAAGGACCGCGTGTTTAGGTGTAGAGGATTGATTGTCTTCGGGAAGAATTAGATTCTGTTTTGTCCATCGCCATATTGAAGGAGTTAATCCGATTCCACAAGTGTAGCCATATGGGGTTTGTTACGCGATTGGGGATTAGTTAGGGACGCCCCCCCCATCACCCCATCCCCAATCCCCAATCCCCCCAATCATCACAATCACTCCTTGGTTACGCTCAAACCCCCTTGCGTACCGGACAGTCCTTTTCCTCTTCCTCTAATTGCCGCCCGGCTATTTCATTCAGCTCTTTTGTTTTCCCCCATTGTAGCAAGGGGTAGCCTAGACTTGTGTACCACTTCTATACTGCAGGGAGAGAGTATAACTCAGGAGCATTAGAAAACGCGAATCCCAAAGACAAATGAAATCGGTTTGGAGAATGTATGTATGTATGTATGCATGTATGTATGTATGTATGTATGTATGTATGTATGTATGTATGTATGTATGTATGTATGTATGTATAAATTTATGTAAGTATGTGTATGTGAGTATGCAATATGTCGTATATCTTCCTCATTGCTCATTATTGCTCATAACGCTAGTCACTGTATGTTTAGTCTACCTTTAATGAACTATTCACCGTATATGTGTATAAATATACATATGATATAATATACATATATATATATATGTATATATATATATATATATGTATATATACATATACATATGTATATATATATATGTATATACATATATACATACACACACACACACACACATATATATATATATATATATATATATATACATTATATATATATATACATATACATGTGAGTGCATATATATATGTATATATATGTATATATATATATATATATATATATATATATATATATATATATATATATATATATCCACTATAAAGTAATGTCGTAGCACATTGATAAAATAAACTTTTAATCCCACAGTCGGAAAAAGAAGACACTAATGTCGAACGTTCTGTATATTTCGATCACTAACTGTGACCCTCTTCAGCAGAATGAATACATACTGGAAGGCATATGCTTATATACAAAAATGTGAGGTGGGAAAAGGGACAAGCTCAGGTAACGTGACCGATGCTCCGCAGGTCGCGTGGTCACAAAACCCCACGTGACCTGCGGAGCATCGGTCACGTTACCTGAGCTTGTCCCTTTTCCCACCTCACATTTTTGTATATAAGCATATGCCTTCCACTAGGTATTCATTCGGATGAAGAGGGTCACAGTTAGTGATCGAAATATACAGAACGTTCGACATTAGTGTCTTCTTTGTCCGACTGTGTGATAAAAAGTTTATATATATATATATATATATATATATATATATATATATATATATATATATATATATATATATATATGTATATATATATACATATATATATATATATATGTGTGTGTGTGTGTGTGTGTGTGTGTGTGTGTGTGTGTGTGTGTGTGTGTGTGTGTGTGTGTGTGTGTGTGTGTGTGTGCGTGTGTGCGCGCGCGCGCGCGCGCGCGTGTGTGTGTGTGTGTGTGTGTGTGTGTGTGTGTGTGTGTGTGTGTGTGTGTGTGTGTGTGTGCACGACCACATCCGCAAGCAGCGCTACCATCGCGAACGTAAAGTTTCCGCCACCATTTCTTGCGACTCTTTCGATTGGCGTACCTTCTGTTTGAACCCTGTTAGCGTTCCAGTCATACGCGGGAAGTTCAAAATGTCCTCCTGTTCTAAAATTTTAGTTGTAGTTCTTTAAAATTTGACAGATTTTCACCAATTTAACTTTTTATTGTAATACATATATTTCTCAGTTTATTTTTTACCCAAAAATGAGCATTTTCATGATCGTTGTTTATGCTGCAGCTGTGCATTTATCCGCGGAAAATGCGTTTTAGATTGTCAGTTTTTGCTGCTAGATGTCATCTAGCAGCAATCCTTCTATTTTTGAAAGTTGAGTGTACACTTCTAGAACAGGAAGACACTTTGAGCCACCTGCGCATGCACTGAACGCTACTAGAATTCAAACTCAGGAAAACCTAGTCGAAAGGATTCGCGTACTGTTTCCATCGTTGCTATGGTAACATGATCGGTATTAGTAAGAATAACATAAATCGAGGGTCTTCATAGGCCAAGTTGCATTTAAACTGGACCGGTGGTTTGGATTCTATGTATTATCTTGACAACATAATCGTTAACATAGAAATAAAAATTTTGTATGATGCAGATGTACCATATTATTTTTGTTCCAGT
>NC_134809.1:24154407-24161907 GCF_046742065.1 Oratosquilla oratoria | reverse complement strand
GAGGAAAGGGAGACGGGAGGAGGGGTAGGGGGAAGAGGAGGAGGGGAGAGGAGGAAAAGGGGGAGGAAGGGGGATAGGGGGAAGGAGAAGGGGGAAAAGGAGAGAGGGAAGGAGAAGTGGGGGGAGAGGGATAAGGGGGAGAGGGAAGGGGAAACGGATAGGAGGAAAGAGGGAAAGAGAGAGACAGAAGAGGAGAAAGAGAGGAGGAAAAAGGAGAGGGGGAGGGTGAAGAGGGAAGAAAATAGGGGGAGAGGGGAGAGGAGGGAAGGGGAACCGGAGAGGAGGAAAGAGAAAAGGAGAGAGACAGAAGAGTAGAGGGAGAGGAGGGAAAGGGAGAGGGGGAGGGTGAAGGGGGGGAGAGGATAGGGGGAGAGGGGGAATAGGGGAAGGGGGGATATGAAGGTGTGGGATCAGTACTTAGACCTATAGACAACCGAAGGGCTGACCGTCATTAACAACCTCTCCCCCTCTCTCCCCCTCTCCCCCTCTGCCCCTCTCCCCCTCTCCCTCCTCCCCCTTCCCCCAACGGCACCGATGACGGAGATAACGGTAAATCTATTGAAGGCTCCCCTTCCCCCACCCTGGCCCACCATTGCATCCTCCTCCTCCTCTTCCTCCTCCTCCTCTTTTCCCACCGTCTCCTCTTACTTGCTCGTTCTCTTCCTCTCCTCTTCCTCCTCCTTCCTCCTCCTTTCCCACCGTCTCCTCTTAACTTCTCTTCCTCTTCCTCCTCCTCTTCCTTTCCTCTTTCTCCTCCTCCTCCTCCTCTACTGCCTTCTCCTCCTGGTCCTCTTCCTACTTCTTTTTCGCATTCCTACAACACCTATTCCCTCTTCTTCTTCAATTTGCTTATCTTTCTTCACCTCCATCTGCACCTCCTCACCCTACTGCTCCACCTCCACGTCCTCCACCTCCACCTACACCACCTCCCCTTCCACCTTCCACCTCCACCTCCCTTTCCACCTCTATCTCCTCCTGCACCTCCACCCCAACTCCTTCACCACCTCCACTTCATCCACCTCCACCCCAGCTCCTTCACCACCTCCACCTCATCCACCTCCACCTCCTTCACCACCTCTTCCTCCACCTCCACCATCCTCCATCTCCACCTCCTCCTTTACCACCTCTTCCTCCACCTCCACCATCCTCCATCTCCACCTCCCCCACCTCCACCTCCACTTCCACCTCCACTTCCACCTCCCCCTCCCCCTCCTCCACCTCCACTTCCACCTCCTCCTCCACCTCCACCTCCACCTCCACCTCCCTTCCCCCTCCCCCTCCCCCTCCCCCTCCCTATCCACCTCATGCGATGCGAATGATGGGATGACATGAGATAAGGATGGACTTAGACTAAGTAGGGTCTGAGGGTGTTCTCACCACTTGGTCGGGAGTACCTGGGTTCGAGTCCCCACACTCAGCCGTGATCGTCTCTTTGTTCGCCCTCTTGGCACTTAGGGTAAAGGTGATGGATCCCAAGGTGTGTGTGTGTGTGTGTGTGTGTGTGTGTGTGTGTGTGTGTGTGTGTGTGTGTGTGTGTGTGTGTGTGTGTGTGTGTGTGTGTGTGTGTGTGTGTGTGTGTGTGCGTGTGTGTGTGTGTGCGTGTATGTGTATGTGTGTGTGTGTGTGTTTGCGTGTGTGTATGTGTGTGTGTGTGTGCGCGCGCGCGCGTTTCCATCTCTCCAGTGATTAAACTTAAGTTCTAATAAGACCCTTGTTTTCCGCCATATTGGAATTCAATTTTTGAAAAATATTTTGAAATTTGAAACTGTTCCCTTAAGCAAATAAAAGCACCTGAGGGTAGGTACATTGTAGGTTTGTGAATGATTAACAACCGATTCTACTATCCTATGGTGATACTATCTCACTGAAGAGTTATACAGGTAGTAATAGGTAATAAAGGAGAGAGGTAAGGTAGGTGAATATCATATTGACCTTCAGTAAAAAAGAATAATGATGATGATGATGATGATGATGAAGGTGATGGTGATGGTGATGGTGACGACGACGACGACGACGACGACGACGACGACGTTTTTTTTTTTTTTTTTTTTTTTTTTTTTTTTTTTTTTTTTTTTTTTTTTTTTTTTTTTTTTTTTTTTTTTTTTTTTTTTGCAGACAAGGGGGTAATGCTCCCCCATCCCCCCAGCCGAATGAAACCTTCAGGTGTTAGGTAGAATATGTGTTGGAGTCGATCGTGATGATGGACACAGACAGACAAATAGACTCCTTATTTTTCAAAGCTAATTCTGTCCCTCCTCCTCCTCCTCCTTCCCTCCTCCTCTTTGTCCTCCTCATTTTTCACTTTTCCTCCTCTACCTCTTCGTCTTCTTCCACCTGTTCTTCTCCTTCCTCCTTTCCTCCCTCGTCCTCCTGCTCTTCTCCTTCCTCCTCTCCTCTCCTTCCTCGTCCTCCTCTTTCTCCTCCTCGCCCTCCTCCTCTTTGTCCTCCTCATTTTTCTCCTTTTCCTTCTCTTCCTCTTCGTCTTCTTCCTTTTGCTCTTCTCCTTCCTCCTCTCCTCCCCGTCCTCCTCCTCCTCCTCCTCCTCCTCCTCCTCCTCCTCCTCCTCGATGCCATACCAAGTGGCCAATATGGGGTGTTATTCTGGGTCCAGCACCCTAATGAAATGTCTGGGAGCCCCGTTGCTAAGCAACGTGCAACACGCCCCGGGACCACTTAGGGGGAAAGCCAACTCCAGGGGGGCCCTCTGAGGGTCCCTGTGGGAGGAGGATGACCTTACAAGGGACCTGGGGTCAGGAGATGGAGGAGGAGGAGGAGGAGGAGGGGGAGGAGGCCAGGTGGAGGAAGAGGAGGAAGTGGTTGCGGGAGCAGGAGGAAAGGGAAGAGTAGCAAAAGAAGGAGGAGGAGGAAGAGAAGGAGAAGAAGAGAGGACGAGCAGGAGGAGGAGGAAGAGTAAGAGGAAGAGAAAAAATATAAGAGAAATGAAGGGCAGGATAGAGGAGCAGGAAGAGGAGGAGAAGGAGTTGGTGTGTGTGTGTGTGTGTGTGTGTGTGTGTGTGTGTGTGTGTGTGTGTGTGTGTGTGTGTGTGTGTGTGTGTGTGTGTGTGTGTGTGTGTGTGTGTGTGTGTGTGTGTGTGTTTACCTAGTTGTATTATTTGGGAAGGGAGCTATGTTCGTGGTGCCCCGTCTTTGTATCTTTCAGCATCAAGTTTTTTCTTAAAATCTTGAATGGCGTTTGCACACACTGTTTCTTTGTCTAATTTATTCCAGGTATCTATCACTCTGTGTGTGTGTGTGTGTGTGTGTGTGTGTGTGTGTGTGTGTGTGTGTGTGTGTGTGTGTGTGTGTGTGTGTGTGTGTGTGTGTGTGTGTGTGTGTGTGTGTGTGTGTGCGTGTGCTTGTGTGTGCTTGTGTGTGTTTGTGTGTGTGTGTGTTTATGTATGTGTTAATGTTTGTTCCTGTTTTTATTCAACAAGGTGTAAATTGATCCAGCAATCTAACTATAATGTTACCATTAAACAATTAAATAGGTAAACAGCAGCAACTATTCTAGTGATAGTAATGATGGTCTTTGGATGTAATATGCAATTTCCTAGATTGCAATGATAGAAATATCTCACAAGATGCAATAGCTTTCTATTTAAGCACTTCTAGAATGAGTGACCTAATATAACATAATGTAACATAACATAACATAACATAACATAACATAACATGACCTGACAAGATATGACACGACACGTTATAACATTACAAGGGCACTCAAAATCAAAAGTTGTGCTTTAGTAATATACTTTAAGATATTATAATTGTCTCGCTGAATAGTGTGATGGAGACCCAAATAAAATGGTTAAATTTGAGGATAAATTGTCCTATTCTATTATTTTGGGACAATTACCCTTCGTAGAGGTGATGTCATAGAAGTGGAAAAGGAAAGATTTAAGCAATGCACCAGATGGGAGGGGTTGTATATATATATATATATATATATATATAGTAGAGATTAGTTTCCAATCGGAAAAGAATGCTGAGTGACTCTGGTCTGTAGGGGTGTAACTACGTCCATAAAACGTCGATTGAATAAAGCATGTAGCCAGTGCCCCATACAGTACAGAAGGAAGGGAAAGCCACATCAACTCAGTGAAACTTCAGAATAAAAACGGAAGTTGAAGAGCAGTTGCTTGAAAAAATATAATATAATAATCAGGATAACGGACAAATCAACTTGACACTAGCTTTGCGCCAACCTCTGCCATACCACTCCTTCAAACTTCTCTATCTCATTTCTCCACCTTGTGTCTGGTCTCCCTCTTGCACGCTTCCCTTCACGCGTCGTCCAATTAGTAACGCGTGTGTTTCATCACTCATCACCTGTTCGCGCTGACTGTGCAAGTCGTATTTGCAACGAAGGAATTGTGGCAGTAATCTCACTTTCCTAGCAATTTGTTTCTGGTGAGATATTTGTTTGGCGTCACGTATGACTGATTGATTTATAAACATTATAAAACCTTCCAACACTGACAAATGTATAAAATGTTAATAGCACGTATTCAAGACTTGAGAGCTTCACTAATCTCACAAGCCGTTACTCTACTACATGAGCAAACTAATAGGTTGTAATTGTAAGGTCATATTATATCCCATAGACAAGTCTACATATGAGCATTGAGTCCCTTATTCGCGAAGGTAATATCTATTGATCACGAGTCGAGCATGTGATCCATGATGAATCATAACCACATACACTCGAGTTCATACACACACACACACACACACACACACACACACACACACACACACACACACACACACACACACACACACACACACACACACACACACACACACACACATACATACACACACACATACATACACACACATACACATACACACACATACACACACACACGCTTGTGCGCTCGATGTCTCTTTTGCAAACACATATATAAGTGTGAAATGAAAAGAATTTGCTCTTCAATTAAATAGAGGACCACTCCAGTTGGCTGGCAGGCTGGACCCGGCCGCGGGAAGCCGAGGCGACCGGAGCGAGACCGCGGGAATGATAGTGAGAGACCGACCAGGCCCGGATGATGATGCGTTCATCCGTCCATCCGGCAGAATTCACATCTTCTCCTGTTTCCCCATCCATCTCCATTTCTATTCCTCCTCCTTCGAGTTCCTCTTCTCTTCTTTCTCCTCTTAATGTTTCTTCCTCTGCCGCTCTTTCTCACTTGTTTCTTCTCTTTTTCTTCCTCCTCCTCTTCTACTCCTCCTCTCCTCCTCCTCCCTCTTGTAATCACCCCCTTACTCATTTAACCCATACACCTCCTTTTCTTCTTCCTCCTGTTACTTCTCTTCCTATTCTTTCTCCTCCACTTTACTACTCCTCTCACCCTCTTCCCTTCTCCTATTGCTCTCCTCACTTTCTCTTTTTCACCTCCTGCTCCTCCTACTCCTCTTACTATTCCTATTTCACTCACCATCTTCTCCATAATTCCCTTCCTCCTCCTCCTCCTCCTCCTCCTCCTCCTCCTCCTCCTCCTCCTCCTCCTCCTCCTCCTCCTCCTCCTCCTTCTCCTCCCTCACCTTTTCCTCCTCCTCCTTCTCCTCCTCCTCCTCCTCCTCCTCCTCCTCCTCCTTCTCCTCCTCCTCCTCCTTCTCCTCCACCTTCTCCTTCTCCTCCTTCTCCTCGTCCTCCTCCTCCCCCTCCTCCTCCTCCTTCTCCTCATCCTCCTCATCCCCCCCTCTTCCTCCTCCTCCTCCTTCTCCTCCTCTTCTTCCGCCACCAAACTACTCATCAACGCCATCTTTCCAGAAGAAGTGATTCTGAGGGCGCTTCCGGCCGAAGGACAATGTTATCGGTCCTCCATTGGTGTGAGAAGGAGGAGGAGGAGGAGGAGGAGGAAGAGATGAAGGAGGAAGAGGACTAGGATAAGGAAAATGATAATGAGGATGATGAGGGATAACCATTATGAAAAGGAGGGGGAAGACAAGAAGGAGGAGAAGGAGGAGAAGCAGGAGGAGGAAGAAGAAGAAAGAGTCTCACTGTCACCTCTAATTTTCTTCCATGCTGCAAGACAGATAGAGATAGAGATAGATAGAGAGAGAAAGAGATAGAGATAGAGAGAGACGGAGAGAGAGAGAGAAAGAGAGAGAGAGAGAGAGAGAGAGAGAGAGAGAGAGAGAGAGAGAGATAGAGAGAGAGAGAGAGAGAAAGAGATAATGAGAGAGAGAGAGAGAGAGAGGGGGGGGAGGGAAGACGCGGAGACGCGCAATATTTCTCACTTATTCTAACTTGGCTGTCGAGGACCTCGCCATAACTTTCCCGCAAGCTTTTAGGCCGGTCTCACTTTTCACGTGAGATTACGAGCCCAGCAATTAGTGGACTTATTTTCGTTAACTCGAACGCTCTCCAGACTCCCCACTCACGTCTCAAAAAAAAAAAAAAAAAAAAAAAATGAGAAAGACTCCTTTTCTCGTCTTCAAGAAATTTTGAGTAAATTGCTTTTTTGTGGCCTATGTCCCAAAGACTTTTGTTTGGTTTGGGTCTGCAGTTGTAGTTTACGTATTTTAATCCATGAAGCTACAGACGGTGGTATTCTTAAAAAAATCTTTCCTTATATAAATATTTCCTTGTATGAATCTTATATAAATCCTTGGAAAGGAAAGATTTTTTTTAAGAATATCACTATAAGAATCTTACGGTGAAATTCTTTCCTTACATAAATCTTATATAAATCCTTATATGGGAAAGATTTTTTAAGAATACCACCGTAAAAATCTTGCGGCGGTATTCTTAAAGAAATATTCTTTCCTGATATAAATCTTATGTAAATCCGTGGAAGGTAATTTTTTTTAATAATACCACCGAGATAATCTCCCCTAGAAAAAAGTATGTATATATGTATATATATATATATATATATATATATATATATATATATATATATTCATGTACATTTTTTGTTTTGCTGTCATGTGACCACAACACTGACGCAAAGGGTATCATAATGTTTCGATCAACAAGCTTCATATAATTGAACGAAATGGAGAATTCACTTTTTTATATAAATATGCAGTTAGCAGTCAATGAATGTAGTTCATAAAACCTCATATAATTCGCAATGAACAATCAATCATTAATAACCAATATATTATGATAACTTTTGCGTTATTTGTACAGCTATATGCATAAATTCCCATACTTTTTATTTTAGGTAAGGTTGTTCATAAAGATGAATAATTATCATCATTGAATGTATCCTTGTGAACAACTTTCCTTCCAGTTAGTCCTTAGTATTTTATTCTGGCTCCCATCATACACTCACATACTCACACACACACACACACACCGACTCGGTGGCATAGTTGGTAGAGCGCTGAACTGGGAAGCAGAAGTGCTCCCAGCACCCAGTTCGAATCCTGCCCAGGGCCGAAATTATTTCGGTATCGCTGTGCCTCGGGTCGTTACTCTGACTCTCGTGGGCGGGGAGTTGGGGGTGTGTGTGTGTGCAAGGTCATAGCATTACCCATAGATCG
>NC_134809.1:24146907-24149407 GCF_046742065.1 Oratosquilla oratoria | reverse complement strand
AACTTGCCTTACGAAGAGAGGCTTAGGCATCTTAACTTACACTTTCTGGAAAAACGCAGAGTGCGGGGTGATCTAATAGAGGCTTTCAAGTGGATGAAAGGCTTTAACAAGGGTGATGCAAATAAGGTCATCATATTAAAACGATCTGACAACTTTATGGATGGGGATAACAGGTGGTGAATCATACGGAGCTGCCTAGTGTAGGCCTTATGGTCTCTTGCAGTCTCCTTCATTCTTATATTCTTATGTTCTCGTAAGACATATTGACTCCTCTTAACAGCTTTGCTCATATCCCATATATCTGCAATACTTCCCACAGTGCCTTCCTGTCTACCCTGTTATAAGCCTTTTACAAATTCATAAAGACCCCAAAGATATTTGCTTTTCCTAAAGATTTCTCATATACCTGCCTCACCACAAAAAGCTAATCCACACAATCCCTACCTGTCCTAAATCCATGATGCTCCTCACCAATTACTCCCTCTGTTCCTCTCCTAATCCTCTCAATCAAAACCTTCCCATAAGCCTTCCCAACTACACTCAAGAAATTGATCCCTCTGAGACTACTACATTCACACTTATCCCCTTTTCCTTTATAAAGCGGAACTATACAGACACTCCTCCAGTCCTCCAGCACTCTACCCTCTTTTAGACAAAGATTGAACAACCCCACCATTCAGTCCATCATCATTTTATCTCCCTTTTTAGATACTCCATATCACACACAATCAACCCAGGTCCCTTACCTGCTCTCATCATTTTAATAGCTACTTTCATCTTTCCTTATTTCTCCTCCATTTTCCTCATTCATCACTTTCAATTTCTTAACGTTTCCCACTGCAACTACTTTTCCCTCCCAATCCTCCTTCACATTTAGCAACTCCCTAAAATACTCAGCCCATCTTTCTCTTACTGGTATCTCTTCCATTATCACCTTTCCATCTATACCTTTTACCTTTTCTTCTGTACTTCATTCGCCTCCCATTCCTCTCTCAATTTCCTTCCATAACATCTTTTCATTACTTTCAAAATTTTCTGTCATACTCTTGCCCCCTTTTCAAATCTGCTTTCCTCTTTGCCTCCTTTATCTTATGCTTTACTTCTCTCTTTTCTTTGTACTTCTCATATGAGTCTCTCGTCCTATAAAGTAACCAATCAGTGATTGTTTATTTCTTCTCTTCAGCAACATTCTTTGCTTCATCATCCCACCACTTACTACCTTTCCTTCTGTTTCCTCCCGTCCTCCTTGTCCCACACACCATATTTGCACACCTTATGACTTCCTCCTTTAAACATCCCCATTTGTCCTCCATTCCTAGTTCAACTCTCTCCTTCACTCCCTCCCAGTCTTCTCTCTGCTTCTTCTTGTACTCCTCCTTTATATATATATATATATATGTATATATATACATATATATATATACATATATATATGTATATATATATATGTATATATATGTATATATATATATATATATATATATATATATATATATATATATATATATTAGTGGATGGAGGTATAAGGCGGGAGTAAAAGTGGGGTGGGAGGGTGGAGGAGAGGGTAAAAGCACGGCGGGAAGGAGGGAAGGAAAGGCGCAAAACAAGAGAGAGGAGGGGGCTGAGCTATTTTCTATTGGAGAGAAATGAAGCAATGGTATTTGATCCCAGAGGGAGGGAAGGAGGAGGAAGAGGAGATGGAGGAGGAGGAGGAGGAGGTCGAAGAGGAAGGTGGAGAAAAGGAGAGTAAGAATGAAAAGGAGAAAGAGAAGGAATAGAAGGATAATAAGGAGATGGGGAAGGACGAGAAGAATGATGACTAGGAGAAGAAAGAGAAGAAAGGCCAAGGAGAATGAGGAATAGCAATAGTAAAAGGATGAAAAGGAGAAAAAGAAGAAGAAGAAAAAGAAGATGGAGAAGGGGAAGAAGAAGGAAAAGGAGAGTAATAAGGAGAAGAAGAAAGTGGAGAAGGAGCAAGAAGAAGAAGGAGAAAGAATAGAAGGACAAGAAGAGGAAGAAAAAGGAGAAGAAGGAGGAGAAGGAAAAGGAAAAGGAAAAGGAGAAGGAGAAGGAGATGGAGAAAAGGGGCATAGAAATAGGAAAAAGACAGACGAGGGAAAGAAAAAAGAAAAAATAGAGATAGAGAAGAAAACGATTTGCCATGAAGACAAGAAAGAGGAAAGGAAAGAGGAGGAAGAGGAGGAGGAGGAGGAGGAGAAGGAGGAGGAGAAGGGGGAGGAGGAGAAGGAGAAGGAGGAGGAGGTAGAAAAAGAGGGCCATTTGATACTTGGACAAGGAGGAGGAGGAAGAGGAGGAAGAGACGAAGGAGGAGGACGGGGTAGGCACTAGATACCTTGAGGGAGGAGGAAGGGGAAGAGGAGGCGGAGTAAGAAGAGAATGAAGAGAATGCAATTTGATACCTGAGCAAGAAAGAGGAGGAGGAGAAGGGGAAAGGAGAATGGAGAGAGAGATAGAGAGCGAGAGAGAGAGAGAGAGAGAG
>NC_134809.1:24116907-24121907 GCF_046742065.1 Oratosquilla oratoria | reverse complement strand
AAGTATGCCAGACGACTAGACGAATGTTTGTATAGTTCCACTATTCAAAGGAAAAGGGGACATTATGAATGTAGTAGCTTTAGAAAGATCAGTCTGCTAGTGTAGTTGGAGGGGCGAGTGGGAGGGTGTTAAATAAGATTAATAGAGGAACAGAGGGAATGATTGGGAAAGAACAGTTTAGGCTTAAGAAAGGAAGAGGATGAATAGATATAATCTCAGTAGGTAGGTAGAGATATGAGGAATCTTGGTAAAAGACTGGGGTTTTATGGATTTGAAAAATACGTATGACTGGGTTGATAGAAAGGCCGCTATGGAGTATGATCTGGTTGATTGGGATTATGGGGAAATATGTTCAATGTGATGAAAAGTATTTACGTGTGTAGTAGAGGCAAGTAGCAGGTGGTAGATCGTAGAATTTACGTAGATAGTAGAGGCAGACAGTAGTAGATAGAACGAGGAATAACCCAACTACAGCACGTTTTCTTTTTCATATTAGTAATAACTGAAATTACATCCCACTGTATGTATACGTAAAATTGAGCTATTCACTTCAACTAAAATTACTCTGCCATACATTGTACTCAAGATACGAGTACAATAAAAATTTATAAATCTTTTTCCAATCTAGAATATTAAGGAGGTCAGGCTATCAGGCTTTCTATATTTTTGTTCCCAGAGTCTAAAGAAATAGTAAACAATCTTTATAAGCCTATTGTAGTTCATTGTATAGTTTGAAGTCATGGCCTTTGTTATTGTGACCTTTTTTCTACGTTACATTCAGAGACAAAATAAAAAAAATAATGATAAAAAGAAAAAAATCTTGGGTAATGTGTTGTGACATAAATGATAATGATAAGCTATTATAATAATTATAATAGTTATAATGAATTATATTTATCTAAAGTCCATACACAGCCTAGTAGTGGGTTCTCATCCAATGACACTCCTAGCATATAGGGCAAAGGTAATTGTTTCAGGTTTGATTGTAGCTCTGCGTAATCGGAAGCGTGCTGGTCTCGCATTTTCTTAGTTGTGGGTTCGAATCCCGCACTTTTCTCCGATTTCCAGCTGTGACACTTGTCTACCTGAACAGGCAACAGTCGCTTAGATAAGAAAACTAATTTCAGAAGGCCATCATCACAAAGCTATTGAGAGATGGTTTCTGTCTTAACCCAAGAAAAAAATTTGGTGTCTACGATAAGGATTTATTTATCTATTTATCATTTATTTATCTATTTATTTATTTATTTATTTATTTATTTATTTATTTATTTATTTATTTATTTATTTATTTATTTATTTATTTATCTATTGATTTATTTATCTATTTACTTATTATTTATCTATTTATTTGATTATTCATTTAGTTATTTGTTTATTCATTTATTTTACAGAAGAAGAAAAAAAGTGTACATTGGTTGTTGCTGATTTATTGTACAAATACATTTTTTTTTTCAAATTAAATAAAAGTGTCTTCCATCAACCAAAATGAAACCTTTACAGATGATGTGAAAATGGAAAACAAAATGATAATCACGACTACTTAATTACCTCCATCGTTCACACTGTGAACGGGTTTGAGGCAATAGAAATCAATGGGCAATATGTTCATTGCAATTATGATAAAATGTTAAGATATCAACCCGTTGGGGGTGAGAGGGGGTGGGAGGGGTGTAAGGGATGTGGGGGAGGTGGAGGGGGGAGAGGTGTGGGGGGACGGGGAGAGGTGTGGGGGAGGGGGAGAGGTGTGGGGGGAGGGGGAGGGGATGGGGGGATAGGTTGTTCTATCACACAGGCTTTGATTATTTGAATGTTGTAACTAGAATTCAAGCTCTTTAATCTTTGCTAAGTACTGAGTGATTTGTCCATCTCTATCAAGTAACATTAAATGATTGTTATTGATATTTGTTCTGGGTGGTTATTGTTGATATTTAACATTTGAGATAATGGTAAGTGATCGCCAATCATGATCAACCTTGAAATAACGGAAGATGACTGTTATTGATGTTCAACCTTTAAATAACGGAAAGAGACTTATTATTTTACAGCCTTTAGATAACGGAAAGGTTTTGTTGTTGATGTTCAAGCCTTAAATAACAGAAAGTGATTGTCATTGATAGTCAATCTTTAAATAACGGGGGGTGATTGTTATTAATGTTCAGCCCTTAAATAACGGGAAGTGATCGTTATTGATATCTAACCTTTAAATAACAGGTAGATGTTGACATCTCACCTGAATCAAATCGACTGGCTTCAGGGAGGACAAAATGCACAAGACTGTCGTTTACTTGGTAAAAATGTTTTCTTTTTTGTAGCGATTTTTAAAATTTCTATTCTGGCTAAAGATAGATTATTATATTAAACTAAGCAATAAGATCATAAAGACGTAAGAAAGAAGGAGACTGCAAGATACCATAAGGCCTACATTAGGTAGTTCCATGTCCATTACCACCTATCATCCCCATTCATAAAGTTGTCTAACCTTTTCTTAACCGATAGTTAACTACTCTATTGGTAAACTAGTTTTTGCCTATTTCCTTCTTGAATCTGAAATTGTCCAATTTAAATCCATTACCGCGAGTGCTATCCTGTTGTCTTAATATGATGACCTTTTATGTATCACCTTTGTTAAAACCTTTCATCCACTTGAACACCTCTATTAGATCACCCAAAACACTCTGCGTCTTTCTAGAATAGTGTTTCCCAACTTTTTATCTAGCCGACCCTAGTATGATCCTCATGATATGACCCCACTAATCTATTTGTATCTATGTTAATATGATAATTTTATGACAGTCGCATGCAGGATTCGAACCCACTGGTATCGGCCACCCGTAATCTTATGGATGGCCGATAGCAGTGGGTTCGAATCCTGCATGCGATTGTCATAAAATTATTGGATTGATGTCACTGTTACTAGCGAATTTCTCTCATGTGTTAATGTATATGACCAGTTGTTGGCTGTAAAAAGTAGAGGACAAGTACAATCAATATTTGTGTAAGAAAGGTAATATAAGGTTATAAAAGACAAAGTTTACGTTGTTGAATATTATCATAGCAATATGAATTTAGAAGCTTGATATATGTGTTAATATATATGACCAATTATTGGCTGTAAAAAGTAGAGGACAAGTATAATCAATATTTGTGTAAGAAAGGTAATGTAAGGTTATAAAAGGCAAAGTTTACATCGTTGGACATTATTATAGGAATATGAATTTGGAAGCTTGATATTAATTCAGCATACAAGATGTCTTGGCGACCCCAGGGTTGGGAAACAGAGTTCTGGATAGTGTAGATTTAGGTTACCAAGCTTATCATCGGAGGGTAAATGTCTAAGCCCATGCATCATTTTAGCCATTCTCGTCTGTATTGGATCCAGTGAATCTATATCCATTTTATAAGATGGAGACCAAAACTGCACCGCATAGTCAATGCAGTGCCTACAGGCACAAATCCTCAGTAAAATAAACTGAGGCGTCTACTAGAATTAAATTGATAAAGAAGAGCATATTACCTGGATTTTTAGGTTTGTCTACCAGATATATGATGTTTTTGTAACCTAAATATCCTCTTTCATTAATTGAAGTCCATTTAAAGGTTTTATATTAGTTAAAGCACTTCAACAGAAACTAAGTTGACCTAGTATTCATTTAGTGTATAAACACTAGATATATTAAATATAAATCCAAAGCAAATTATGTTAAATTAAATCTATTTCTTGTTTATCTTTAAATTCTAGGAAAAATACGGAGAATAAAAAAAACGTAGCTCCATATATACACAAAGCCATGGATAAAGTGTAATATATTTATGTACCTGTAAGTATGCTAAAACAGCAAGACAACTGTCACGTATAGCCGCCCCTCACAACCGTTACCTACAACCGCCACAAAAACCGCCCTAACTCCGCGACACAACTGTTACCTATAACCGCCCGTCACAAACGTTCCTTACAACCACAACTACAACCGCCCTAAAACCGTAGATGCGTACACATTCCAAGAAAACATACAAAACGCAGGATCAAATCCTTCTTATTCATGGTAACAAAAGGGACTTTAAAAAGAAATAATAACAATAATGATAATAATCACCTACAAAAAAAAAAAAAAACTTCGCTACAACCACATAAAAAGAAGGAAAAAAAAAACCCGGATCAAACACCACTTCTTCTCAGCGTCACAGCGGCGGCAAATACGCAAAACAGAACAACACAACCGACCTACGCAATCGCTCCGACAACCTCTCCCTATGGCTTCCTCTACAACCTCCCCATACAACCTACAACCTCCCCATACAACCGCCCCTAGACTACAACCGCCGTGGCAACCAGCAGCCGTCTGGGCGACCACTCCAATCCTATTTGCATCAGTAACAACAAAGTCGACGGAACGGTAGCTGAAATCGCTGCCAGCAAACAACGTTGGAGCCGCAACGACTGTGCCACTGAGAGCTCCGACGGTGTCAACAGTAAAGCCAGAGCGATGACTACGAATAGACGACGACGACGACGACGACGACGACGACGACGACGACGACGTTGATGATGATGATGATGATGATGATGATGATGATGATGATGATGATGATGATGATGATGATGATGATGATGATGATGATGGCGGCAGCGGCGATCATCATCATCATCATCATCATCATCATCATCATCATCATCATCATCATCATCATCATCATCATCATCATCATCATCATCGTCATCGTCATCGTCGCCGTCGACGTTGCAGTCGCAGTCGCAGTTGCCATCACCATCACCATCACCATCACCATCACCATCACCATCACCATCACCATCACCATCATCATCATCATCATCATCATCATTATCATTATCATCATCATCATCACCATCTTCGTTTTGATGATTGATGACGTTGATTGTGATGATGGTAATGACGGGGAAGATGATGACAATAACGGTGAAGATAAACAAGTATTGAACACAAAACAGTCATCATTATCAAATTCCTCGTCATCAT
>NC_134809.1:24099407-24109407 GCF_046742065.1 Oratosquilla oratoria | reverse complement strand
AAGATGATGAAGACGAGGACGAAGATGACGAAGACGAGGACGAAGATGAAAAAGATGAAGAAGACGACGATGACGATGACGACGAAGATGACGAAGTCGACGATGACGACGAAGATGACCATAACGATGACGATCACGACGAAGACGACTACGGTGCACACGACGACGATGGCGACGATGACGACGATGACAACGGCGACGACGTCGAAGACGGCGACCATGTAGATGAGGATAACGACGATGAGAACGATGACGATGAAGACGAGGATGATAAGGTCGATGACGACGATGACGACAACGACGACGATGAAACGAAGATAACGACTACGGCGAAGACAATGACGATGACGACGAAGACAACGATGGCCTCTTTCTTCTTCTCTCTTCTTCTCTTTCTTCTCCTCTTTTTTCTACCCTCTTCTATTTCCTCCTGTTCCCCGTCCCTAACCTTATCTTCTTCTTCTCTCCTCTCTTTTTTCTCCTCCTCTTTTTACCTCTTTTTCTTCCTCTCTATTTTTCCGTTTCCATCTCTTTCTCCTCCTCTCTTCTCTTCATCCCTCTTCTTCTCCTTACCTCTTTTTTTTCCTCTTACTTCTCTCCATCTTATTTCTCTCAATCGTTCGTTTATTCTCTCTCATTCCCCTTTTCTTCTGATCTTCTTCTATTCCCTTATCTATTCTCTGTTCCCGTCCACTTCCCTTTGTTACTTTCTGTACTCTTCATTTAAACATTTTCTTTGTTACCACTTCTTCTTCTTCTTCTTCTTGTTATCATCATTATTATTCACACACACACACACACACACACACACACACACACACACACACACACACACACACACACACACACATATATATATATATATATATATATATATATACATATATATATATATATATATATATATATATATATATATATATTATCGGAAAATTTTCGAAACACTGGACTCAGAGTAACAGAATTTATTACCGACGTTTCGAACCCTGTCCGGGGTTCGTCCTCAGGGTTATACATGGTAAGCAAAAGGATTCAATTATATATTATACCGATGTTCTCTGGGACAGGTCCCATCGGATTGAACGAATTTGAACAAAATCAAAACCTATTACGAATGATTTTGTTCAAATTCGTTCAATCCGATGGGACCTGTCCCAGAGAACATCGGTATAATATATAATTGAATCCTTTTGCTTACTATGTATAACCCTGAGGAAGAACCTCGGACAGGGTTCGAAACGTCGGTAATAAATTCTGTTACTCTGAGTCCAGTGTTTCGAAATTTTCCGATAACATGGCTCCTGGACTCCAGCTCTTTACGAACGTATATATATATATATATATATATATATATATATATATATATATATATATATATATATAATATGTTTTTTCTTCCTCTCCTATTCCTGTTCCTCCTCCTGTTCCTCCTCCTCCTCCTCCTTCTTTTCTTCCTTCTCTTTCTTCATCTCCTTCTACATCATTCCTTCTTCCATTCTTCTCTTCTTTGCGTGATCTTACCTGATCCTGTCTTCCTTTATTGATTTTATTCTGTTTAAGAATAGACGATACTATTCAGGAAAAGATTAAATCATGTCCTAAAAGAAGTGAAATAAAAGAAGAATGATCATTCACCGGGTGTCCTTTTTTTGTGCGAAAAAAGTGTAAAAGTTATGAAAAAATGAGACAATTTAATAGAGGTATTCAAGTGGGTCAAGGGCTTTAACATTGGTGATTCAAGTATGGCCTTCATATTGAGGCAGCAGGCAAGACTCGTAATAATGAGCTTAAATTAGACAAGTTTAGGTCTTAGAAGGAAACACGGAAGCATTGGTTTACCAACAATGTGGTTGACAAGTGAAATAGACTTAGTAATCATATAGTGAACGACGAAACAATTGGTTGTTTTAATAGAAGAGAAGATAACTTTATGGATAGGGATGGAAGGTGGTAAGGGACATGAAACTGTCTAGTGTAGGCCTTACGGTCTCTTGAATTCTCCTCCATTCTTATGTTCTTATTAACAAAATTGCCCGATCTCAACAAATTTAAGGAAAAAAAAATGAGTGTTACTTTACAATCACTCAAAAGTTCTTTCGGTAAGCTTATGTTCAAATCTGCTGTAAAATTTTCTAGGTAAGAAAATCAATAGGATTATAGACTTATAATTTAACGTGGCTATAGTTACTACATTACAATCACTCAAACACTATCTCGGTGATCTTGTATCCAACTCTGCTATAATATTTATCTAGGTAAGAAAATAAAAAGGATATATGCTAAGTTGAAATTCTTCTTCGTTAAATCTACTGAAAAGATTATAGATTTTAGTTTGACGTGACTATAGTTGCTAAAACTAGATATAGATAAATATAGCCACACGACATGCAAGTAGTGTGCAATTGACACAAAGAAAAAAATGATTTGCAGTCATGCTAAATTTGTAATCTTTTCGTGTAATCGATGATGTCGATTTGATTTCCTGAACCACATAATCGGCCTGTATGTGTGTATATATACATAAAATATTCATTTTCGAAGAGGTAAATGGGTTTTTAATTTTCAATATAGATATCGATTAAAAAAGTATTTTCTGTGCGTGATGGTTATGACAATATGTTAGAAAGATATTAGTCCTAAATATATATATTTTTATCTATTTCTCCATCTATTTTTATATATTTACATTGTTTCTACTCTTTTTTGTTATATATATATATATATATATATATATATATATATATATATATATATATATATATATATATATATATATATATATATATATATATATATATATATCAGAGTTGGCTTCACTTCGTATCAGTTTCCGTATATGTCTCCGACGAGCGCATTGTCAGTCTCGTTCGTGATGACATGGAATTAAATGTAAAAAGTTAATGTGGTTAAAAAAAGATATGTATATGTATATATATATATACATATATGTATATGTATATATATATATGTGTGTGTATATATATATATATATATATATATATATATATATATATATATATATTGTGCCTGTTATTTATCGTCTTTGCTTTTTTTTCTCATGTAACCCATCAACTCTCTTTCTACTATTGTTCTCTTACAGTCCACCTTGCACCCACTTCCAATCTTCCTTCCATTGGATGATGATCAGATATTCCAATTTACACACATTCACGTCCAGAACTCCTCCATTTTTTTGTTTATAACATTATATTTTGCATACGTTATATATTTCAGATTATGGTATTAGGACTCCATTACATAATTCATTCGTGATCTCTTGACTAACCTGATTATTTTCTCACAAACGACCCAAGTTCATGTATACTTATGTATCCACTTCTTCTTGAACTTGTATTTGCAGTCATTAGATCTCTTTTAACACGTATCAATGATATTATGTTTGTTTTCCTTCCTCTCTGAAACAGTGTGCATCCCAATCATTCCTTATACTATTTCCTGAATTAATGAAAATATATTTCTGATATACATGAACACTGTGTTAGTCTGGTTCGTAGGGGAGGGGGCTAAAGTCTAAATCACATCTGAGTAAGAACTATGTCATCAGTATCTCAATATACGATCACAGTAATGTTAACAGAAACAAAATCTAATAGTGACAATAGTAGCAATGGAAACACAAAATTAGATATTGTAATAAGAGTATAGTCATAGTGATAATAATGTTAACGTTGGTTATAATGATGATGATAGACAAAAAGATATATATATGTATATATATATATATATATATATATATATATATATATATATATATATATACGTAAAAGAGTAACTCAGCTAAGCAGAAGAAAGTTCAGGTGTTAAGTGATAGATGTAACTCAGACTAATTATTTAATTAAGATATGTAGTAAAGACGACTCAAAAATAAAGAATGGAGGAAAGGAAGGAGAGGAGGGGAGGGAGAGGGAGGAGGGAGAGGAGGGAGAGGAGGAGGGAGAGGAGGAGGGGAATCTTCGAGGAGATAAAAGGGATTTGTGGAAAGGCGGAGAAAGAGGAAATGAGAGACAGAAATAAACGAGAGAAGAGAGACAAGGGGGAGAGGATGAAATGACATGTACATTAAATAGGCAACGAAGAGCTTAAAAGGTCAAACATTGAGACGTAATGGAGAGAGAAAGGGGAAGATGGGAAGAGAAGAAAGAGAAGGAGGAGGAGGAGGAATAAGAGAAGGAGGAGGAGGAGGAGGAATAAGAAAAGGAGGAGGAGGAGGAATAAGAGGAGGAGGAGGAGGAGAAGGAATAAGAGGAGGAGGAGGAGGAGGAATAAGAGGAGGAGGAGGAGGAGGAATAAGAGAAGGAGGAGGAGGAGGAATAAGAGAAGGAGGAGGAGGAGGAATAAGAGAAGGAGGAGAAGGAGGAGGAGGAATGAGAGAAGGAGAAGAAGGAGGAGGAGGAATAAGAGAAGGAGGGAGAGAAGGATAAGGAGGACGAAAACGAAGAGAAGAGAAGTGAGATAGAGAGGGCGAAGGGTGAAAAGCGAAGGAGGAGGAGGGAAAGTGAAGGAAGAAGAGGAGGACAAGGAGGACAAAGAGGAAAAGAGTAAAGAAAATAAGAAAAAAGAGAAGGATGAAGAAGAGGAGGAGGAAGAGGAGGGGGAGGAAAAGATGAAGGAAGAAAATGAGAAGGAGGAGGACAAAGAGGGAGAGAATAAAGAGAAAGAAAAAGAGAAGGGTGAAAGAAAGAGAAGAGGAAGGGGAGGACGAGAAGAATGAAGAGAAAGAAGAGGAAGAGGATGAAAAGAAGGAGAAAGGTAAAGAAGAGAAGGAGGAAGGGTGGGAGGAGTAGGAGGACGACGAGGTTGAAGAAGAGAAGAAGTAAGAGAAGAAGAAGAAGAATTTTAGATAAGGAAGACCATCTAAGCATGTTAGAAGGAGGAAGCAACAATTGATAATAAAAAATAAAAAAATAAATAAAACGAGATGAAAAGGATGAAAAGGAAGAAAAAATATATAATTTCTGATATCAAAGGATCTTAATAAAATCACCTGAAGACATAAAAACGAATACATTAAATCAGGCATGAAACACAAACAAAGATGTACTAAAAAGTACAGGATTCGTGTATGATGTATATGTATCACTACATACACATGTATTATTCTCCTTTTGTATCGTTCTGAGCGACCCTTTCTGGTATTAGCAATAGCAGAACCGTTAAAGTGTGTCATAAGATCGGACAATTTAATCGCGAACGAGGAAATGACTGAGAGAATAGAGAGAAATACAAAAGGACGAAGGAAAGGACAGAGGCAGGAAAGGGGGGGGAAGAGAAAACTGAAAATGTAGTGAAGAAGAAAGCAAAATCGGATATCAGAAAAGGAGATAGAAAGGGTGAGAGAAATATGGAATGAGGGCACAACAAAGGAAGGAAAAATAGGAAGAAAGTGAGTAAAAGCAGACAAGGTGAATCTAGAAGTATTCATATGCAAAAACGAGGATGTACAGATACTTGAATAAGTTCTAATATACTCCATGTATCTTTAGTATCTAATATAAATCATAGATATTCTTCTATGGACTTTCATGTACAGATACTAGAATAAGTTCTAATATACTCCATATATCTTTAGCATCTAATATAAATCATAGATATTCTTCTATGAACTTTCATGTACAGATACTAGAATAAGTTCTAATAAACTTCATATATCTTTAGTATCTAATATAAATCATAGATATTCTTCTATGAAGTTTCATGTACAGATACTAGAATAAGTTCTAATATACTCCATATATCTTTAGTATCTAATATAAATCATAGATATTCTTCTATGAACTTTCATGTACAGATACTAGAATAAGTTCTAATATACTCCATATATCTTTAGTATCTAATATAAATCATAGATATTTTTCTATGAAGTTTCTGAGTTTAGAAATTCTTCTCATTTAGTAAAAGAGTGGGTGCTAGATGGGAGGTGGAAGCCATTTGGTATATGGAATAGATAAGAATAAAATAGAATAAATTATATTCTATTGAGTAAGATAAAATCGAATATAATGAAATATAATGGAATGAATTGGAATGGAATGAGATGAAATGGATTGGAATGGAATGAAATTAAATGAATTGGAATGGAATAAAATGGAATGAAATGGAATGGAATAAAAAGAAATGGAATAGAAAATGGAATGAGGTGAAATTGTATAGAATGGAATGAATAGATTGATATAGAATGGAATGAAATGGAATAGAATTAAATGGAATTAAATGGAATGTAATGCAATAAAATAGAATGGAATGGAATGAAATAGAATGGGATAAAATAGAATGGAATGAAATGAAACGGAATAGAATAGAATAAAACGGAGTGGAATGGAATAGAATGGAATGAAATGGAATGGGATGGAATGAAACGGAATAGAATAGGATGAAACGGAATGGAATTAAATGAAAAGGGAATGTAACGGAATCAAATGGAATGAAACGGAATAGAATAGGATGAAACGGAATGGAATTAAATGAAAAGGGAATGTAACGGAATCAAATGGAATGAAACGGAACAGAATGGAATGAAACGGAATGGAATGGAATAAAATGGAGTGAAATGGAATAAAATGGAATAAAATGGAATAGAATGAGATTAGATGGAATGGAATTATATAGAATGTGATGAAATGGAATAGAATGGAATAAAATGGAATGTCATGGAATAAAATGGAATTGAATATAATGTAATGGAATGGAAATAGAATTAAATGTAATGGAATGAAATGAAATAAAATGAAATGAAATGGAATGATATAGAATAGAATGGACGGAACAAAATAAACTAGCTGGAACTTTTATAAGTAATTCATTTGTTAAATGTCGTGATTAATATAATTTAGTAAACAGATTGCAAGATTATTAATGAGGGGATTTCTTTTTTTTTTTATTGTTATTGGAAAAGAAAAATTAAATGTGATCAAGGATATAATAAAGAGGTGAAAGAAATAGACTGTTAGAATTATAGATATTGAGGTTCACTAGAATATTTTTGTCAACAAAAAGTGCGATAAAGAATAATAAAATCCCATGGCGACAGCCAGGATAAAAAACATAAAGTACGAAAGTAGGTGATTTCGTGTGTGTGTTTGTGTGACATACACACATACACAGGCACACACACACACACACACACACACACACACACACACACACACACACACACACACACACACACACACACACAATCACATAGCAACAAACAGTTAGGTAAATACAACAGGGTAAATCAATTAAGTAAATACGCATAGACTACACGCACGCACGCATACACAGATACACACGCCCACGCACACACACATACGCACAAACAAGCAAGAAAACAAACACACACAAACACACACACACACACGCACACACACACACACACACACACACACACACACACACACACACACACACACACATGCACAACACACACAAGTACAAAAATTGAAAAAAAAGATAAAGAAAAACTAAATAACCAATCGGGGAGCAGGATCCCCAGGTCACGTGACCACGATAGCCAATGATATTGATGCTCTAGATAAACACTCCTTGTCCAGCCTCTACCGGAACCGGCCGAGGGAGGACACGAGTCAACAGAGACACTGCCTCTCCAAGTGGAACTCGAACGCTGAGTCTAAGACCTGGAACGCTCTCGAACGAGGAGTTAGAGAAGTAGAGGCACATCTCACGATAGTCATAGGCATCGGTGTCCATCCAGAAGGTGTTTGTTCCTCATTTGAGAAGTTTCTTTCAGTTTCGGAAAGAATTGGCCACGGGGAGGAAAAATTGGTCACGGAGGAAAAGAATGGAAGGAAAAGATAGAGGATGTAGATTGGATGTTTTTTTCTACACATATATGTTCGTATACACATGCACACATACACACGCACACACACTCGACGGCGCAGTGGTAGCGTTCACAACTGCTAACCCAGTGGTCTAAGTTCGAATCCCGCCCAGGGCTGAAGTAATTTCAGTATCGCTGTGCTGCGAGCCGTTACTCCAACTCTCGTGGGCGGGGAGTTGTGTGTGTGTGTCAGGTCACAGCATTACCCATAGATCGGTCATACATGAACTCTGAGCTCTCATCCGGTAGGGTAGTAGCTGTCGATCACGAGTCCAACACGTGATCCAAAACCATGATGAATCACGCTCACATACACACACACACACACACACACACACACACACACACACACACACACACATACACACACAAACACACACACACACACATAACAACAAACACATACAGCTGAGAATTTTCTTCTTTGGCCCGTGGTGTCTCTTTGCCCACCAGAGTCTTTCCTTTTTTTCCCCGACAGGACTCTGCTCGACCACAAAGGCAAGAGAGTCTTTACAGACCTCCCTTTTTGAGCTCTTAATTGAGCAAGGTGCTTTTTAGAGCGGGCAGGAGCACAAGGACAAAGCCAAACAACGCGAGATAGGGATGCTCAAAGAAAAATCAACGCTAAGAGAAAAACAGATAAACATAATGATAACAAATAAGAAATACGTACATAAATAAATGAAGAGAATAGAGTAAAAACTATGAAACAAGATAAAATAAAATGAAATAGAAGAAATAGAGTAAGATAAAGTTGAGATATCTTCATTTAACCAAGAGGAGTGTGGTTTAATGTGTGCGCGTTTGTGTACATGTGTATGTTCGTATATTTATGTACGCATGTATGTGTGCGTGTGCATACGTAAATTATTCCTTTCTTTTTCATATTCAGATGTATTTTTTATATTTCAATTTGTTAATAATTCCTCCCAAAGTGCCTATATTCATGGTTAAGAATAAGTTAAAGAGTAGATTAAAACGTAGAGAAATAGAGAAGTTAAGTTGGCATGAAATATATATGATGTTCGGTGGAACTTTCCCGTGGACATCTACACTATATTAATTACACTGATCAACAGAGAATTTGTCTCTAGGAAAACAATACCTGTATCTTATATATTTTTGCATGCAGATTCCAAAAATAATGTCCAAAATGTTCCATCACCCATATGTTTTTGTGTTCCACGGTATGTTACGTAACGTTTGTTACGTGGGATAATTTTTAATCATGCGGTTAGCAACACTGAGATTGGCAACACCACATGAGGTTGTTATACGTTTGGCAGTACTGTGTTTGAGGTGTTGGTATGAGGTTGTGTAGTGCGCATTTGTGTGTCAATAAGTTTGTGATATTGTCCAATAGCCCACCTACTATTCATTTTCAGGATACAAGAAACTGTATAAACCATCCAGACAATGTTTGCTTTATTTGCGGTGTATTGGCATTCATGTCGCAAAGACGGAGTTTCACCCCATTGATTAAAAAGTTTTATGAACATTATTTTGGCTGCAAAGTGGGGGACCAGGATAAAAGCTGGGCTCCTCATGTGTGTCGTGTAACCTGTGTCATGTTTCTCACTGCATGGGTGAAAGGTTCACGCCGTATGCCTTTTGCCATCCCTATGGTTTGGAGAGAACCAAAAGATCATATTTCAGATTGCTACTTCTGCATTACAAATATACATCAACATACAAGCATATTGTAAAATATCCTAATTCATTATCTGCTATGAGACTAGTACCTCACAGTCAAGACTTTCCTGTACCTGGCCTTCCAAAACAAATGGACCTAAGTAATGATGAGTTAAGTCAGGAGGTTATGGAAAAAGAAACGGGAGACATGCGCGTTCAGCCAATCCATTCTTCAATTGAACCACATTTATTGAGTCAGGGAGATCTGAATGACCTTGTGCTGGATTTTAAATTGTCAAAACAGCAATCTGAGCTTATATAAATTATGATAATGATAATAATAGTAACTCATATTTTACTAATCATGAAAAAAGTTACAGAATTTTCATATAGATGATATAGATATTCGTATATCTTTACACGTACACATACACTCATAACTACCCTTTTTCTATCAGTATTCTTTTGTGTATTGGGCTTATTTTTTGAACATCGATTAAAATCCCTGAGAAACTTCTTATCGTT
>NC_134809.1:24091907-24094407 GCF_046742065.1 Oratosquilla oratoria | reverse complement strand
TCCCTCCACACCGTCCCTCCACTATCTCCCTTGCCTCCACATATTTCCTCCATATCTTCGCTGGATGCCAGCCCTTGCCCTGCTTCCGTGCATTCTCCTCATACCACTGTTCCTCATATTCACTCCATACTTCATCTCTTGCCCTCCACTTCTTGCCCTCCATCTTTTTCCCTCCATACCTCCCCTCCATACCTCCACTTTGTATTGTCTTGCTCTGTTCAATAATCGATTACACTCAATCATCCAAATATTCATACCTTTGCCAACTCACCATTCTATCAATCACCCTTTTAACCTAATTGTACATTTTATCTATCACCCAATCATTTAACTATACCTTCCTTTGCCACCTCATCATCTCACCAATCACTATTTTATCCTAATACATTTAATCTATCCCCAAATCACTCAATTATTCATATTTTTTCCACCTCATCATTCTACCAATCACCTTATTTTAAATCTAATTATACACTTTATATATCACCCAATCATTAACTCTTAATTTTTTGCAACCTCATCTCCTCACCAATCACTCTTTTATCCCAATCATACACTTAATATGTCCACCAATAACTCCACTATACATACATTTGCTATCTCATCATTCTACCAATCACCCTTTTAACATAATCATACACTTTATCTATGATCCAATCACTTAAATATTTATTCCTGTGCCACCTCATCATTTCATCAATCATTTCTTTATCCCATCATTCTGCCAATCACTCTTTCAACCTAATCATACAATTTATATCTTGTCACCCAATCATTTACCTCTTCACTTCATCACCTCATCATCTCAAATATCATTCTTTTAGCCCAATCACTCAACTGATCATTCATTCAACTTATTGTTTAATTCATCATTATAACCCGATCATTCATTTCACCCGATGTCACCAATCATAAAATCAATCATCCTAACCTACCCAATCATTCGACCCCGTCACCTTTTACAAGCCACGTGATTTACTTATTACAACTGATCATTTCTCTGGTCACACCAATCACTTATTTCCAATTATCATTTATAACCCAATCATTCCATGGTAAGGCAGAGCCTAATCACTTGCCTCTATCACTTCTAAAATACCAATCACGTATCTTCACCACTCATCACTCATCCCCAATCACCACCCTAAACCAACCACTCGTATTACTCGTTTTAACTCATCAAAATCAAGACCTAATCAATCACCACTCTTTCTACCATTATTTAAGCACTCACCTCATCACTTTTTCATAAACCGCTTATCTGATCACCAAGTCATTCTCAACTCCCAATCACACACATAATCACACAACAAATCACTATATAAAATATAACTTCTATGATATAACCACTCATTTTCACCCAATCATACACCATAAAAGACACCCAATCATAAAACAATCACCCAACCTTTTACACTGTTACCCAGTCAGCCCCTCATCACCAATCTTCACTCTCCACAGCCCAATCACTCACCCAGTCATTTAACTAATCACTGAACCATTCACACTAATACCCAATTCACCAATTCTTGTCATAATTCCGTCATTCCATTCCAAGTATATTTCCATTCCGTTATAATTCCATTCCGATGTTTTCATTCCGTCCCGATATGCTTTCCGATAATCTGAAATGCATTCCACTATTCCGTTACGAATTTACGTTACACCGGACATTCTCGGCTGTGATCCGAGACGCTACCTTTGCCTCTAGTGTTAGGAGAGCCTCCTTTTCCATCAAGTGTCAAAGTATTTCTCCTATACAGGCAATTGGCCTATTTTTCAGTTACTCATTTTCTATTCGTTCATTTATTTCTTTGTTTCTTTGTTTATTTTTCTTTTTTTATTTATCGATTTATTTATAAATTTATTTATCTGTTTATTCGTATATTTATTCATTTATTCATTTATTTATCTCTTTCTTTATTCATTTGCTTATTAATTAGTTTACTTTTTATTTATTTGCTTGTTTATCCATTTGCCTTAAATCTATTTATTTAATTCATTTGTACACATATATCTAATCTATCTATTTTGTTTAATTATTCATTTATTCATTCATTCATTTATTTATACATTTATTTGTATATTACATTGTTTACATATTAATTTATCTTTATTTATTTATTTGTTTATTTATGTATCCATTAGTGTACTTATTTATTCATCCATCTATTTTCCACCCTTTCATTTATCTATTTGTTTATTTAGTTATCTATTTTTTATTTATTCATACATTTGTTTGACCATACTGAACCATTAAAACTCTTCCAAATCTACTACAACTTATCTTAACCTGAATCTATCAGCCTTTCGCTAACCATAACAAAATGAATACAGCACCGTATCAAAATTTCGAAAGGGGGAGACGGGGATCGTAAACTCAACACCCTCCAACCCCCAAACCCCAACAGACTCCCCCCTCCCCCCTCCAACCGCCTCACCTCCCCCTCCCTCTTCCCCTCCCCCTCCCCCCAACCCCAAACCGCCTCCCCTCCTCCCC
>NC_134809.1:24079407-24086907 GCF_046742065.1 Oratosquilla oratoria | reverse complement strand
TATAAACTAGAATTTTTCCCTATATAAGGACTATGGCCTAGCCAAAGCATATTCACACCCAATACACGCCTGAAAACCCATTTATAGTACCTTCCATCTTCTTCAAGCATAACTAAAGAAATACTGGAAAATGTTATGAAAAATTGTATTTGATTAAACACCAGGAGTTGCCAGTTAGTTTCCAAGAAGTTAAAAGAATGAATAAAGTTGTTATTCCAGTGAATACTATTTTTAGATATCTGTCGCGACTAGGGATGTACCAAAGGTAAATAGCCTAAGTTTCCCCTATATTCGAAAAGGAGCAAAAAAAACATAAAAGTAAACAATACCCATGAGATAAAATGATGAAAATAATTTCAAGAGATGCCATCTAACGCCACATAGAAGCCACCTATGACAGCACACCTTCAGGGGGCTGCAGGAGGCTGCAGGGGGCTTCAGGGGCTGCAGAAAGGGGCTGCGTTGGACTGTAGGAAGTCTGTAATTGATCAACAGGGGGCTGATACGTTTCCATAGGGGGGCTGTGGGGGTGTTGCAAAAGGCTTTAGTGGTGACTGAGGTGGCTTTGGAGAGTGTCCCTTCACGCCTACGGCCTGGTGATTTCTTTCAGTTGAAGGGTGACTCTTCGAGTGAAAGGGTTGTCAGTTTCTCTATTAACCCTTCCAACTCCATAATTTATTTCATTCTGATTGTCGTCAAAATATTTCACTCACTTGTGGAATCATAGGATCTTTGCAAGGGTCGCAAGGGACAATAGGGGGCTTAGAGGTGGCTGAAGTGGCTGTGAAGGGGGCGTAGAAGGCTTCAGACGGGGCTGCTGAGGGCTGTGCAGTCCTGTCAACATTTGGAAACCAGCGAGGTGTTGCAAAGCTGTACAGTGTCTTGCAAGATAGTTCGGTGCATTGCAAGGAGCTCTGTGGTGTTGCTATGGGGATGTTCGGAGTTCCGGTGATATCATTGGTGTGCAAAGGGCCTTGGTGTCATGGTGAAATGTATGTTGCTTTATTATAATGTTTGGTGTTGCAAAGACAAAGTGTTACAAGAAGGTACAGTCGTGAGCAAAAGTTTTTACCTACGTTACAGTTCTCATAATGTTAATATTATTATTTTTGTTGGGTACGTGATGTATTTTCCCTATGTGGTATTTGGCTTATCGCTAGATCATTTCCTTGGATAGATAAGAAAAATGGTCAGGCAAAGTTTGTGTATTTTGTACCATAAAAAATTTGGATAAAAAAATCCTCTGTACATGATGTACAAGACATTTTTACTTGCAAAGTGATAGACTGCGTTACAAGAAGAGATATAATTATGGTCAGTGTTTTACTGGCGTTTCTATCCTTTTAAACAATCTTACTTCGCGAAGGAGAGGTATAGTGTTGGAAAATGTGATGTTAATGTACATAAAAACATAAGAATAGGGGAGACTGCAAGAGACCATAAGGCCTGCACTAGACAGTTCCACCTTTCATCACCGCCCAAAAAGTTATCAAACCTTTTCTTAAAACAACCAATAGCTACTAAGTCTATTCCATTTGTTAACCACTCTATCGGTAAACCAATTCTTCCCTATTTCTTGCTTACATTTTGAAAATTAATGGTGTCTATCATTACCGAGATATGTTTTAGTACTTCAAAATTAATAATAGCTAAATTACAGGAAATTCCTTCATTTTTTTTTATTTATTACAATTTTGAATTATTGATCCCATCCCCAAAACATCGTCTACTTCAATTATTCTCGTCATATCTATCTGTGACGCCAGTTACTTCACGGTATTGCCATGAGCTGTGTTCGTTCTTCATGCATTGTCATTGTGTTTGATGAGTAGTGAGCGTGTCGAATGACCCAGGATATTAAATATAAAATTCAAGAATTATGAAAATGAAGAAAAAACTACTGAGGAAAATGTACAATTGGGAAGAAAAGAATAGGAGAAAAGAGGAGGAGAATGATAATATATTAATAACATATAGAAAAGAGGAAAAGAATGATGATATGTTAATAACATATAGAAAAGAGGAGAATGATAATATATTGATAACATATAGAAAAGAGGAAGAGAGTGATAATATATTGATAACATATAGACAAGAGGAGGAGAATGATAATATATTGATAACATATAGAGAAGAGGAAGAGAATGATAATATATTAATAACATATAGAAAAGAAGAAGAGAGTGATAATATATTGATAACATATAGACAAGAGGAGGAGAATGATAATATATTGATAACATATAGAAAAGAGGAAGAGAATGATAATATATTAATAACATATAGAACTTAGGGAGAAATACAGGAGAAATTTTACGATAACCTCCCAGCAACAGTGATGTTATTCACGTAAAGGACATACACGGAGAGTTAAATGATGGGGCTAGATTCTCTTACAATAATACTAAAAAGCCATTTCTAAAACAAATGCAAAACAAATGATAAGAGATATTGTGTGTGGATTATTTCTTATTAAATTTATCAGATAGATAAGCTAATAAGAAAGAAATCAAACAGAATAAATATAACAATAGGGAAAAAGAGAAAATATGTTAATTAGTAGGACGCATCGATAAAGTCATCAACATCATCGACATCACTGATGATTATGTAATTCAAGGTATATGAAACCACATTCCCGTACAGGCAAACACAAAAAGTTTAACTTTCTCTTTTTCTAAACTGTAGAAGTTATTTTCCTCAATTAAAAGAAATGATACTAACTAAACAACATGTGAAACAAAAAATGTTCCTTTATTAGACCTATACTGGAACTTAATTTCAGTTTTATGATATGTTCACTGTTATCACTGTTTAGTAGCTGGCTGAATAAGAGCGTACAGTATAGGAATTAATGCAAAAAACATATATCATTTGTTGGAACAAGTGAGTATCTAACTTGTCGTGTAAAGAGTAATTGGTTTGATCTAGTAGTAATATGTCACCATAATTAACCTTTTCACTAACACACTTGGTCCGAAATAAAAAAAAAATATATATATATCTGTATTGCGTTGTAGAAATCATTGTATAGAGAGTCTATGGCATTTACGAGACGTAGTGTGAACAGGATGCGGTATTTTTAATGGGAGCACAAAGCAAAAACACTGAATACGTCAAAGACAGGCAGAACCAGCATGCACACAAGCAAACACCAACAATGCACGACTCGGTAGCGCGGTTGGTAGAGTCCCCGACTGTTACAACGGCGGTCCGGGTTCGAATCCTGCCCAGGGCTGAAATAATTTCAGCAACGCTGTGCTTCGGGTCGTTACTCCAACTCTCGTGGGCGGGGAGTTGGGTCTGTGTGTGCGTGTAATGTCAAAGCATTACCCATAGATCGGTCATACGAGCTCTGAGCTCTCTTCCGGCAGGGAAAAAGCTGTCGATCACGAGTCCAAAACAGGATCCAAAGACCAAAGTGAGTATGAAAATTTATTCAGAGATATTTGAATTCAAGTTAATAGCCCATAACTATGGCGTCTATCCGCACATTTTGACTGTTGTCAGAGATATTTAGAGAGTCGAAACTATTCTTGAAAGACGATGAAAATTTCTCAATATCGTTGAACATCGTCTGTCTCGCTACAAGACGCTTGGGTTGATGCACATCTCATGACGTCATCGGAACTAGTATTAAGTGTTTAAGAATCCATATTAGCAGACGATAAATATTTTCGTCAAAAATTTTCTCAAAAACTACTTTTCGGATAAAATGTTTATTCTAAACATGTTTTCGTGAAAACGAATAACATTACAAAATAGAAAATGGAAAGTGGTGCCTGGGATTAGCGTTTACCCTTTAAACCAAAAGTAATTCGAAACCATAACTACGAGTCCTACACTGCTGAGGTACTAAGATGTCAATTGTTACAAGGAGGTGGAAGGTTGCAAAGAGATATTTGGTATTGCAAAAGGACATTAGATGTTGGCAGGAAATATTGTGTATGATACAAGATGTTTGATGTTGCAAGGGAGCCATACTATGTTGAAATAATATATCATGTTATAAGGAACTAATGATATAACGAGACAGTCAATGTTTCAATAGGAATATGGAATGTTGTAAGGTATGTTATGTTGGACGACCACATGCAGAATTGAAAATATAGTCGGGTTGTTATATAGTATTACATGTTGCAAGGATACACAGGGTTGCAAAGCTTAATATACACAAACATATTTACTTATGCAAAGAGACATACGATGCTGCGAGGAGATGTGTGTGGTGTTTAAGCAAGGCTTATGTGTTGCGAGACCCGTGATATATGGGGACGGTCGCTGACTGGGCGGGAGCCCGGGGTGACCAGATTTCTCGAGCGGGAATATGCTAGACAGCGACTGAACTTATGCTAGATAGGCAAAAGTAATGTTAAAATTCCTCTTAACACGTTCGGTTTCTGTTATATTGTTTTATTGTTGAAATGTAATTTCCAGGAAAAGTAAATCTAATATAATTAGGCTAAATCTGGTCACCCTGCATGATTTCATCGCTGCAAGGATTACAAGATATTGCAATAAGAGCCGTGTTGTACATACATATACCAAAGGCTTTTTCCTCCTTCCAAGGGAGGTAGCCAAAAAACAGTCATAAAATCTACTTCCACCCATTCCATCCCCACATACCCCACTCCCATCCCTCCCTCTTATCTTGGCTCCTCATGGATGACTGGTCACCCCTGCATTTCGCCCATTGCCCTGGGTCAGAAGCAGTGCAGTAAGACACAGCACAACCACAGCAATGCCGCTTCATTTAATCGGCGACTCCCCTCCCTCTCCCCCCCCCTCATGCAGAAAAATAGAAGACGGGGAGAAATCCCTTCGGGCTGCGTTAATTTATTATTCACACATACTCCCTCATCCCCCATCCCCAACCCCTTCCTTATGATGTTGTGAGATATTTAGTAGTATTACAAAGGTGGTAGTAAATAATCCTTGGAAGAAAAATATTCCCTGCAGGAGAAAATTCCCCGTAGGAAAATATATCCCTGGAAAAAAAAAATCACCCAAAGAAAAATATCCCCATAAGAATAAATTAAAGCAGAGGTGAAGAGGAAAAGTTGGTTAGGTTAAGTTAGGCTAGGTTAGGTTAGGTTAGGTTAGGTTTGGTTTGGTTTGGTTTGGTTTGGTTTGGTTTGGTTTGGTTTGGTTTGGTTTGGTTTGGTTTGGTTAGGTTAGGTTAGGCTGGGTTGGGTTGGGTTGGGTTAGGTTAGGTTAGGTTGTGTTGTGTTTTGTTGTGTCTGTTGTATTGTATTATATTGTATTGTATTGTATTATGTTGTATTGTATTGTATTGTATTGTGTTGTGTTGTGTTGTGTTGTATTGTATTGTATTGTATTGTATTGTATTGTATTGTATTGTATTGTACAGTATTGTATTGTGTTGTGTTGTGTTGTATTGTATTGTATTGTATTGTATTGTATTGTATTGTATTGTGTTGTGTTGTGTTGTGTTGTGTTGTGTTGTGTTGTGTTGTGTTAAGTTAATAACAGCAACAAAGGGGATTTTTTTCCCTTAGGAGATATTTTCATTGGGGATTCGTTTCTAGGGGATTTTTTCGTGGGGGGATTTTTTTCGTACAGTCGATATTTTGCTTAGGTTATTATATTTTTTAACCTATTGCAATAATACAAAAATGTAGTGTACTAAGACATTACACGTTGCAGAAATGAAGCAGTACTCGAAGATATGCGTTGTACATAAATAGTATTACAAAGGGAACTCATGGTTTTGCAAGATGGTTAACCCCTTTAGTACCGGGTGATGTTTAATCGTATTCTTTTATTATGGAAGTCACCTGGTTAGATCGTTCAATTCCGTGGTGCATTCTTCGGTAATCATGTGGTTCAAGTGATGGATTGATATATAAAGTCTTATACCTTCATTCAATTCTAATTAATCATTTGACTAATTACATTAACAAATAAATAACTACCATAATGATAACGATGGTGGTGAAAACGATAAGAAAATGGAAGAGAAACAAATAGGTAGATAAAAGATATATTAACAATGTTATTCGAGCGAGTGTGAAAGCGATAAGAATTCTTCTTCACTAACTTACTTGGCAAAAGTCAAGATCCCCCTTTTCTCCCTAATATCTTCATTGCGTAGGTTTTTCATATTTTCATTTCCATCCATGTACCCATCATCACCAGAAAATAATAATTCGTTGTACTAGAAAGAAAGATAAAATGACAGGCTTAGGAGCTTGAAGTCCTTATGTCGCCTTCTACACAGGCAGTGCAGATGTGACCATCGCCAGAGTTGATGAGTAAACGGCAAACTTATGAGACGCTGTTTGCATGAATGGACAGCCCTGTTTAACAACGCACTACGTTACACAATCGGTCCTACATTTTTTTTTAACTAATTCCGTTTACAAATACTGGGGTGTTCCGTGCCAACCCTGACATCATTCCCTGCGGTCAAAGTAACTCAAGAACCACATTTAGTTAACCTAACCAACCTCTGACCTCGGTTTGTGATTTTGTACCCTGCTAGACTCAAGGAACACAGATACATTTGACCACTCTCGGCGTCGTTCTGCTCTTGTCTCTGTCAAACTGAAGCGATATGATATCGACAAAGTCACCCTCAATGAAACCCAACTACCAGATGAAAACTCCATCTGCGAGGTAGATGAAGGATACACACTTTGAAAGGATCGCACGGATAGGATTCACGGCGTAGGATGCGCCGTGAAATAATCACTGGTATCGTCAGTTCCTGAGATGATTTAGGATTCCTTTAGCCATAGATAGAGTTGGTACCATCATCTCCGCCTATGCTCATACACGGATTCCACCTTCCCTTTCCCATGCAGTGGGAAGTGAGAAACCCCTGGTAGGGCAAAGTCATGTCAGTTGCGGCAAGCCGTTTTTTTTTTTTTTTTTTTTTTTTAGGCCGACGTAGGGTCGCATCCCCACCTGTTCAGGGTTGTTGGTAACCAATGCAGCAAGCGCGCAGTGAGTCCCGAGAATCGAACACAGGGCCACTTGTTTATGAGTTTAAGAATGTATCCGCCGAGTTACCTCGCGGCCCGACTACTGACATCAAAACCAAGAATAAGTTCTAAGATCTTGACTAAACAATACACATTCCTCTCCCGGAATCCCAAACTCGAATTCCTTTCGAAACTTTAACACAGGCAAAGGATACAATCATTTTGTGTGGGAAGCAATTGTTTGAAAACAGAAATTTGATAAGCCAAACACTGTCGGTCTGCGACGGTTAAACTTATGTGGTGAACATGAATTCATAATCATGAACACCTGCCAACTTCTAAGCAAGTTGAAAACTACCTGCAGGCATCCTCGGCCCAAGCATTGACATTTCATTGACTACGCCATCAAGTGTAAAGGTAACTTGAAAGGCTAAGGAAACAGGAGTTGTATAAGATGGAGATGAGCCATCGTATGTTGTGTACTTGTGTACATTAAGTTTATGAATTCGCCCTCAGCCTCGTAAGCATAATACTAATTGCTGAATACATAAAT
>NC_134809.1:24071907-24074407 GCF_046742065.1 Oratosquilla oratoria | reverse complement strand
CCACATTTCCATCCACCTCCCCAATGCTACATATATACGCCTTTATTCCTCCTCCTTATCTTCCTTCTTTTCCTCCTCCTCCTCTTCCTCCTTTTTCTCTCTTCCACCTCTACCTGTTCCTTCCATTTTCATTCCTCTTCACCTCCACTTTTCCTCAAATCTCAAAAACAATACCTCCCCTCCTTTTCTTCTACCCCCTCTTTCTCCTCCTCCACCACCTTTCCCTCCACCTATTCCTTCCTCCTCCTCTTCCTCATGTCTTCACATACTCCCCTCCTCATCTCCACTCCTCACACCTCCTCACTTCTTCCTTTCCTCTTCACCTCCTCACAAACACTTTCTCTCCTTCTCTTCTTTCACGTCATTCACCTCCTCTTCCTCCTCCTCCTCCTTCACCTCTTCCTCTTCCTCCTCCTCCTTCACCTCTTCCTCTTCCTCCTCCTCACCTCATCCTTCCTTCTTCACTTCTTCCTACCCTCTTCACAAACACTTCCTCTCTTTCTCTCCCTCCACCACCTCCTCTTCCTCCCCTCCTCCTCCTCCTCCTCCACTACCTCCTCCTCCTCCTCCTCCTCCTCCTCCTCCTCATGTCTTCACACCCTCTCTTCTTCACCTCCACACGTTCTCACCACTTCCTTTCCTCTTCACCTCCTCACAAACACTTCCTCTCTTTCTCTTCTTCCACCACTTCCTCCTCACCTCCTCCTCCTCCTCCTCCTCCTTTTCGTGTCTTCACATCTTCTCCTCTTCACCCCCACGCCTCACCTCTTCCTTCTCTCTTCACTTCCTCACAAACACTTGCTCTCTTTCTCTTCTTACCTCTCCTCCTCCTCCTCCTCCTCCTCCTCCTTCTCCTCCTCCTCCTTCTCCTCCTCTTCTTGATGTCTTCACCTCCTCTCCTCCTCCTCCTCTTCTTGATGTCTTCACATCCTCTCCTCCTTCTCCTCCTCCTCCTCTTCATGTCTTCACATCCCCTCCTCCTCCCCTCCACACCTCCTCACCTCCACACTTAAAGCAGATGACGAGACTGCGGTGGAACCGCGCTCCGACTCGCGGCTTTATGTCAACAAGAAGGAGTCGCCTCCTGCTGTGGAGGTGTGGAGGTTGCGGGAGGTTGTGGAGGTTGCGGGGTGTTGTGGGAGGTTGCAGGAGGTAGGTGAAGTTGCAAGACAACAAGGGTTGTCAAGGTTGTGGAGATTGGTGAGATTGTTGAGGTTGTGGAGGTGTTGGGGTTGCATGAGGTTGTGGGAGGAGGGTGACGTTGTAGGACTACAAGGGTTGTGAAGGTTGTGGAGATTGGTGAGATTGTTGAGGTTGTGAAGGTTGTGCAAATTGTAGAGGTTGCAGGAGGTTGTGGGAGGTTGTGAAGAATGCGAGAGATCTCAGAAGCTGGTCTTTGGTTATGAAGGTTGTTAGGTTGTAGAGGTTGTTTAGAATAAATAGATTATAGGACTTTTAAAGTATACATGAGTTGTAAAAGTTGTGAATTTGTGTACTGAAAGTTAAGAAAGATTTATTGATAGTTGTAATTACAAATGCTTTGAAACCACAAAGGTTGTGAATATAAGATGAAACTGAGCAGAATGGGTAACAATTGGTTTTCCGTATGTTAAATGTGTCGCGTTTCGAGAAGAGGAATTGTACAGTTTTCTTCAGTTCCGGCACTTGCCTGGTGGCCATATTGGCGTCAGTTTTAGACTCAGTCCGAAAGTAAAAAAAAAAAAAAAAAAAAAAAAAAAAAAAAAAAAAAAAAAAAAAAAAAAAAAAAAAAAAAAAAAAAAAAAAAAAAAAAAAAAAAAAAAAATTCTGGAAGGTCGGGGATTGGGGGAGGGGGGAGTCTCCAAATGTGATTTTTAGTTTCAAAGCCCGGTGGAGGAGGAGGGGGAGTGGGAGGAGAAGGGGCAGAGGTGGGGGGATCTGGGGGAAAAGGGGGGAGTGGGGGAAGGAATAGAATTAATACAAAGAACAAAGCCATTGTATAAAAAAAAGTTGGACTAAGAAAACAATTTAAAGATTAAAAGGGAGGAAGTCAATGTACACAAAAGCTCAAGTCAAGCTACTTTTACGCACACATGTACACACGTACACACGTACACACACACACACGTACACACACACACACACACACACACACACACACACACACACACACACACACACACACACACACACATACACATACACACACACGTGTATACGCAAGCTCATATATACATAAAGAAACAAAGATTCACATTCATCTTTCTCCTCTTCCTCCTTCCTCCTTCCCTCCTCCTCCCTTATACCTCCTCCTCTTCCTCCTTTCCTCCTCCTCCCTTCTCCCTCCTCCCTCCTCCTCCTCCTCCTTCCTCCTTTTCTTTCCTCCTTTCCTCCTCCTCCCTTCCCCCTCCTCCTCTTCCTCCTTCCTCCTTTCCTCCTCCTCCCTTCTCCCTCCTCTTCCTCCTTCCTCCTTTTTCTTTTTCTCCTCCCTTCTCCCTCCTCCCTTTCCCCTCCTCCTTTC
>NC_134809.1:24051907-24061907 GCF_046742065.1 Oratosquilla oratoria | reverse complement strand
GAAAGAGAGAGAGAGAGAGAGAGAGAGAGAGAGAGAGAGAGAGAGAGAGAGAGGGGGGGGAGGGAGATAGGCAGAGACAAAGACAGACACAGATAGAAAAAAGACAAATACAGACAGACAGACAGACAGGCAGATAAACATAGAAACAGGCAGACAGACAGACAGACAGACAGACAGACAGACAGACAGAGGGAAAGGAGGTAACATCAGTATACGTCTTCATGTAATCAACCAGGATGCTTTGGGCATACGGGGCCGAATCGAAACCGAACGAACCACAGCAATATAGAATGAAAGAAAATTATAAAAACATGAACGTATAGAAAACCTTAGACAATGTTCAAACGAACAGCATCGTCTAGAATTATGTTAAATAGACCTCTTTCAAACCCTCCATCTTGCTAGATAGATATGATTCTAGATATATCTATTTCTATGATTCAGCACAAGAGAAAAAGTTTCCAAGGTCTCCTTGTTCTATGGGTTGAACACTATTAACAGAGTGACGTGAATGCTCGCTATCCGAGCGGATTAGAGCGTCGCTACCTGTGGCAGTGGTCGAGGTGACAGCTGCTCGAACACTGCCCGGAGCGAGTTAGACCAAGGGCACGGTTCAATTCCACGCTACAGAGTCCTCTGTAAGGGACAACGTCCCAGCCTCCTGATAAGATGAGTTTACAACATAAAGCCGAATCATATCATCAACACAATGACGTCATAGCTGAAGTTCATGGTCCCTCGCATGAACGGGTACTCAGAGGTCGGGACCCCGTACCAAGCCAAGAGTCAATCCTTCAAGTGAATGAACTTGGACTTCAATTGGATGTTATTGTAATAAGTGGATTATATAGGGTATTGGATTGCTTATATAAGGTATTGGAGTGTTTATATAAAGTATTTGATTGTTTATAGGTAGTGAATTACTTACACAATTTATTGGATTGCGTATAAAAGGTATTGGGCTGGTTTTACGAGTATAGAATAGTGGAAGAAATGGATATGGCTGTTTCTTTATTAGGATCTAACAAGAGTATGGAACAAGACATAAGGAATAGATAACATGCATATGTTCACACATACTCTTACACACAGACGCACACACACACACACACACACACACACACACACACACACACACACACACACACACACACACACACACACACACACACATATATATATATATATATATATGTATATATATATATATATATATATATATATATATATATATACATACGCACGCACACAAAGCAGCCGTACATAAATATATACTCGGATATATTCATGCATTTTCAAAAGTGCATAGCTTTTCTATTTCAATCGTGTATGACTTAGTATGGTTCTTCAGCTCGTTTTCCCGTGTGTCCATTGGACCAACATGGACCACGAGATATCACAATCGATGTGGTCTGAAAATACGCGTTCCTTCTGTAGTGGACATCAACGTTGGGCAAGAGAATGAACAAACAAAGAAATAAATAAGCTCGAGGTAGAAAAGGAATTAAACAAACAAACACAAGGGTTACAGAACAGTCCATACAAAAAAAAAAAAAAAGGGAGGGGGGAGGGATTCTTCAGGTTCTTCTGGGGGAGAGAGAAGAGTCTTGAAGTTCTTCCTCTTCTGCCGCAACGCGGAGACCTGAAGAAGGACTCAAGATTACTCCTGGTTCTTTGGAGGGAGGTGGAGGGAGGGGAGGAGACGGAGTAGGGAAGGAGGGAAGGAGGGGAGGAGGGGAGGAGGGGAGGAGGAGAGGAGGGAGTAACAGTAAGTAAGGTAAAGAAGAAAAGGAGGGAAGAGTAGTCGGTAAGAAGTGAGATGGAAATGTGAAGTAAGTAGGTAGAGACCAAGAAAGTGATATAGTAAGTAAGGGAAGAAAAAGGGAAGAAGAGGAAGAAGAAACATCGGTGAAGGGAGGGACTGAGTGAGATGAAGGGAAGAAGGAAGTCTAATGAGGTAGATGTAAAAGGGAATGAGGAAGGGAGAGGAAGAAAGAAGACGTAGGAGGAAGGAGTAAGAATGAGAAAGAAAAGAAACGGAGAAGGAAAGGAGGAAGAGAGAGGGGAGTGGGAGGCAAAAAAAGAGAGAGAGACGAGGGAGAGAGAGAGGAGCGGAGTAGGAAAGAGAGAGGTAGAAAAAGAAAGAGAGAAGGAGAGAGAGAGAGAGAGAGAGAGAGAAGCGGAGAAGGAAGGAAGGGAACACTGAAGGGAGACATATCAAAAGGTTGAAAAGGGAAGCTTCTTTACATAGACAAGTTCTAATATGCTTTTCATCTCCCCTCTTCCGGCCCTCCTTGACATTTTCCAATCCCCTCGCAATGGTCACTCAGCGTACATCACTGCAGTGATCTCGACCAAACAGGCCACGCCCACTTCCTTCCCTGACCAATCACGATCGCTTATGTATGACTCCTATTGGGTGAAGTGAGGGCTGCGTCGTTTACAAGGAGGTTCCGATTGGTCAGGAAGAAAAGAGGGTGTGGCTTATTCAGCCTGGAATCACGGTGGTGGCTATAGAATTCTTTCTTCTCTCTCTCTCCCGTTCTTTCGAAGCAATGTCAACCATAAGTACATATGTAATAAATGTCTATACGGATATATATAGATATATATGTGTATCCGTGTTGCAATACTGTACATGTTAGGAGAGTTGATGAGGTTAATCAGATCTGATGTACAATATGTACTTGTCTAGTGTACATTTGTACAACAAGGACCGCGAGGTCTTCTTAGCGTGGCAGTCACACACACTTCAATCCCAATGAAGGTTACTTTATATATAGATAACAACGTCCAAATCTATTGACCTTCGACACACAGTATGTACGAGTAAAAGCGCACACGTAGCAAGTAATTAATCAGGAGTTCTTAGTGTAGTGAGGGCTCTTTCGACACTGGAATGTCCTGCTGTCCTGCCTGGGTGTGCCTGATACGGTTTAACGTCCCGACCCCCCCATTTCAGGAGGCTAGGACGATGCCCCTTACAGAGGACTTTGTAGCGTAGAATTTAATGAACCCTTAGTTCGACTCGCCGGTGGCAGGGTTTGAACCACCATCACCTCGACTTTCGTCGCATGTAGCGACATCCTAACTCGCTTGACCAGCGAGAATCCATGAGACTCAGGATGTGAATAGAAATATACATAATACATATACATAATACATAATACAAATATACACATATACATAATACATATACATAATACAAATATACATAATCAGTCGCAGTTTTCGAAGCGTTTTCTGCAAATACCTAAAGAATGACACCAGAATAATTTAGATATCATCAATCACTATAAGTTCTGATGTATTGGTTTTTACATCCGAGTCCATCTGAAATCTTCTTTCGTTGACATATATTCATTTGTTTATTTATTCATTTCTGTGATACGTGGTAATATATGTCCATTACATAAAGAAAATATGTATTCTTATGTATTTCTTTAGATTCTCCTCTCTCTCTCTCTCTCTCTCTCTCTATATATATATATATATATATATATATATATATATATATGCATTATGTATATATATATATATATGTGTGTGTGTGTGTGTGTGTGTGTGTGTGTGTGTGTGTGTGTGTGTGTGTGTGTGTGTGTGTGTGTGTATATGTGTGTGTGTGTGTGTGTGTGTGTGTGTGTGTGTGTGTGTGTGTGTGTGTGTGTGTGTGTGTGTGTGTGTGTGTGTGTGTGTACATTCTCTCTCTCTCTCTCTCTCTCTCTCTCTCTCTCTCTCTCTCTCTCTCTCTCTCTCTCTCTCTCTCTCTCTCTCTCTCTCTCTCTCTCTCTCTCTCTCTCTCTTCTCCCTTCCTCTCTTTTTCTGCCTCTTGGACTGTCAAGGACCCTCCGTTTTGCTTTCTGAGGTGAACCGAGTTTCAGAAATAATTTCGTCTGAGAGCGCGAGAAAAGAGATTGAAATGCCTTTGTTTGGCTCCTCCTACGGTCCTCTTGCTGTTGCATTCAGTCTGGGAGGCTTGGGGGGCTTTAGGGGGGCTTCGGGGGTTTTGAGGGACTTTGGGGGCTTGGGGGCTTTTGGGGGGTTGGAGGCTTTTGGGGGCTTTGGGGGCTTTTGGGGGCTTTGGGGGGTTTGGGGGTTTGGGGCTTTTGGGGGTTTGGGGCTTTGGGGGCTTTGGGGGCTTTGGGGGGCTTTGGAGGGCTTTGAGAGACTTGGGGGCTTGGGGGACTTTGGGGCTGGAGGGGGCTTGGGGGTCTTGGGGGGCATGGGAAGCTTTGGTTGTTGGGGCTTTTGAGGCGCTTTTTGGGGCTTTAGGGTGCTTGGGGACTTTGGGGGATTTTGGGGGGCCTCGGGGGTGCATGGAGGGCTTGGAGGTCTTTGGTTGTTGGGGCTTTTGAGGGGCTTTGGGGGGTTTTAGTGGGCTTGAGGAATTTGAGGGCTTTGGGGGACTTCGGGGGTGCTTGGGGGGCTTAGGGAGTCTTTGGGGGTTGGGGTGTTTTAGGGGGCTTTGGGGGGCTTAGGGGAGTTGGGGCCTTGGGGGGATTTATTGAGCTTTGGGGGACACTATGCCTCCCGCCCCCTTGAATGGGTGCATACAGCGACAGCCTCATGGTGTCCACTGCCACATAAGAATATTTTACTTCCATGTGGACATTCGTGAGTGAAATGTACTTTATGTATGAATCTCTCTGAATGGCTATTCCTCCAGAACATTTTTTTTTTTTTTTTTTATGGTTTAATGTCACAAACTCCCCTCTGTCGGAAGGCTAGGACGGTACCCCTCACAGAGGGCTTTGTAGCGTGGAATTAAATAAATCCATGCCCTTGGTTCAACTTCGCCGGTAGCAGGATTCGAACCGCCATCCCCTCAACCTTCGCCGCAAGTAACCCTCTCAGCCCGCGAGCTTCCTTCAGAACCGTAGTTAAGAAAATTGAGAGTTGCCAGTTGATTTAATTTCCCTCCATATTTCTTTTTAACTAATATACGTTGTTCGATAATTCCTGTTTTTTGTATTCACTGTTTCTATAATCTAGAATGTCTATTCTATTTTCTAAATCAGTTCTCATTTTCAAAAACGTCCATTGGGCGGTGATTTTATGCAGAAACAAAATGCACATATGACGAACATAAGAAGACTCAGATTGCTATTGTGCATCAATTACAGGGGCATAGTGAATTCTTAGTGACGTCATAGTGCGATATAATGACGTCATACTTTTGGGCAACCCAGCTTTGGAAAGAAGTCCCACCCGGAAAAAAACATTGATCTTTTATTCATTTATTCTTTTATTGTTATTATCATAACGGTTATTATTATTGTCATCATTGTTATTATGATTATTGTTATTTTGTTCTATTCTATTTCATTTCATTCTATTTAATTCTGTTATTTAATTTTTAGTTATTTTGTTTTAATTTATGCTATTTTACCTTATTGGTTTTATTTAGTTTTATTCTATGTTATTTCATTGTATGTTATTTTATTTCTCTCTCATTTTGATTTATTTAATTTTCTATTTTATTTAATTTCATTTTGTTAAATATTTCTTTAAATTTCTCTTATTCTATTTTAGCTTATTTTATTTCATTTTACTTTATTTTATTTCACTTTATTTTATCTCATTTTCTATGTATTTTTATGTCTTATTTTTTTTTATATAATTTTATTTTTCTATTATATCTATTTCTTTTTCCTTTTAACTAATCATTTGTTCATTTGTTTTAGATGGATGCAAAAAGGACCTTCGCATAAACTAGTCATCACTGGAGGGACCACATCCTAAGTGAGTAAAGTAATTTTTCGTTAATTAATCTTTACTAAATACTTCAAGTTCATCAACATATTGTGGGAATTAATCTATAGATCTTTGAACCCTAATTTTAAACATTTCGCCATCTCTGACGACCGTTTTCTATTACTAGAAAATATAACTTAACCTGGATATCTTGTTAAGTTTATCTAGTATATTTTCATAAGTATGACCAAAAGAATTAGTCACCTTCTAGGACTAGCAAAAGGGTTTAAAACCGTAATTTTAGACATTTTATTATCCCTGACGACCTCTTCCTATTACTAGAAAATTTAACTTAACTTGGGTTTCTAGTTCAGTTTATCTAGTTTATTATCATAAGTATAGCCAAAGGAGTTAGTGAGCTTCTAGGACTAGCAAAAGGGTTTAGAACCGTAATTTTAGACATTTTATCATCCCTGACGATCTCTCTCTATTACTAGAAAATATAACTTACCCTGATTTTCTAGTTTATTTTCATAAGTATAACCAAAAGAGTTAGTGACCTTCTAGGACTGGCGAAAGGTCTTAAAAGTCCGGCTTGAGGTCTGATAACCTCGGGTCTACTCCCAGCTGGGTCTGAAAGGGCTTAAGCCAGCCCATAAGTGGGCTGAAGATCTTTGAGCTCCACAATGGTCTTAATGGAAAGACTTCTTCTTTGGAATATTGATCCTTCCTTGGCTCACTCTTGAGTTTTTCACGAAGAAAAACAAAAAACAAAAAAAAAACTATGATGTCTTCTCTCCTCTGTTTACAGAATTGTGCAGGACACTTTCCTTAAACACTGGTACGGACTATCCACTAGTGGGACTATAATTATTTACCATGTACATATGTATGTATATATGTATATGTATATGTATATGTATATGTATATGTATATGTATATGTATATGTATATGTATATATATATATATATATATATACATATATATATATATATATGTGTGTATATGTGCTTGCATAAGTACAAGTATAAGTACAAATACAGGTACAAGTAGAAGTACAAGTACAAGTACAAGTGTAAGTATATGCTTATGCATTTGTATATATGTACTTATGTAGTGTGTATGCGCGCGCACGTGTGTGTGTGCGTGCGTGTATGTATGTGTGTGTGTGTTAGTGTATATGTATATACCATGTCTTCATATTTTATTGTTTTGTATATACGGGCCAACACACACTATGTTGATAAAATATAACTTTATATACATCCTATTTTTTTTATTTGTTTCTTACATTCAGGCTATCCAAGTCCATAAGGCAAAGATGGAATCTTTGGTCACCGTTAAGCGCCTCATGGCGAACGCTTTTCACGACTTTTCTCATATTATTCGTGTATACGTTAAATGTTTATTTATTATATGAAACTCAACTCGGTTAGACGACCGTCCTACTGGTCTACCGCATGCCACAACTCGTCCCTCGACAAGTGCACTTGTACAGACCCAAGTCTCCAATTAACTAAAAAAAAATTCAGCTGAGAGAAATAAAGAGAGAAAGAAGGGAGAGAAAAAGAGTTAGAGAGAGATAGAGATAGAAAAAGAAAGATAGAGAGAGACCTCGAGAGAGAAAGATATGTCATATATATATATATATATATATATATATATATATATATATATATATATATATATATATATATATATAATATATATATACAGAAAGAGGGAAAGAGAAAGAGAGAGGAAAAGAGAGAAGGAAAAAGAGAAAGATGGAGTGAGAGAGAGAGAGAGAGAGAGAGAGAGAGAGAGAGAGAGAGAGAGAGAGAGAGAGAGAGAGAGAGAGAGAGAGAGAGAGAGAGAACGAGAGAGAAAAGAGAGAGAGAGAGAGTGAAAGACATCAGAAGAGTGAAGCTGTTAGTCTGTTATAATTTTGTTAACTACAACAGCAACAACAGAGACAACAACAACAAACAGGTAAAGCAACAGCGGCAACAATAACAACAACGGCCTCGTCAGGAACATAATGCAATTTTAGCTGTAAAAGAAATAGCAGAGGAGGGGGAGGAAGAGAAGGAGGAGGAAGAGGAGAAACAGGAGGAAGAGGAGGAAGAGGATGAGAAGGAAGAGGAGAAACAGGAGGAAGAGGAGGAAGAGGAAGAGGAGGAAGAGGAGGAGGAGGAGGAGAATGAGGAGAGGAAAGACCAGGAGGAGGGTAATGGGAAGGAACGAAAGAAGAGAAGAGGAAGAAGAGGAAGAGGAAGAGGAGTAGGATAATGGGAAGTGACGTGAGTAGAAGAGGAAGAGAAGAAATGAAGAAGAATGAGGAAGGAAGAGCATGAGGAGGAAGGAAGACCAGCACGCATTATCAGCAGGAAGAAGAAGAAGAATAGCATCATTATCATCAGCAGGAAGAAGAAGAAGAATAGCATCATTATCATCAGCAGGACCAGCAGGAGCAGGTGAAGCAGGATCAGCAGGAGAAGGTGAAGCAGGAGAAGGTGAAGCAGGTGCAGGTGAAGCAGGACAAGCAGGAGCAGGTGAAGCAGGACAAGCATGAGCAGGTGAAGCAGGGCAAGCATGAGCAGGTGAAGGAGGACATGCATGAGCAGGTGAAGCAGTATAAGCATGAGCAGGTGAAGCAGGACATGCAGGAGCAGGTGAAGCAGTATAAGCAGGAGCAGGTGGAGCAGGTGAAGCAAGGCCAGCAGGAACAGCGGGAGAAGGAAGAAAAAGAACAAGACCAGCAAGAAGAACGACAGCAGATAGCAGGAGCAGATGCAGCAGGAGGAGCAGGGACGTCAGGAGGAAGAGGAAGAGGAAGAGGAGGAAGAAGAGGAGGAGGAAGAAGAAGAGGAAGAGGAGGAGGAGAAGGAGGAAGAAGAGGAGGAGGAAGAGGAGGAGGAGGAGGAGAAGGAGGAGGAGGAGGAGGAGGAAGAGGAGGAGGAGGAGGAGGAGCATCAGCTGCACAGTTTGCAAGCAGCGGGCTGGAGGAGACTCTTGAGCTGCTATCAGTGGTGTGACGATGGTGCTTGTGGCGTACCGTGCCCCCCTGGCCCCATTAATGCGCCGTCACGGGGACCTCCTCCTTAGACGCCCACGGCAAACTCACGCGCGTCTTCCTTCCTTCCCTTCTTCCTTCCTTCCTTCCTTCCTTCCTTCCCTCCTTCCTTTCTTCTCTCCTTCCTTCCTTTCTTCCTTCCTTTCCTCCTTTCTTCCCTCCTTCCTTCATTCCTTCCTTCCTTCCTTCATTCATTCCCTCCTTTATTCCCTCCTTCCTTTCCTCCTTCCTTCCTTCCTTTCTAACCCCCTTCCTTCCTTCTTTCCTTCCCTCCTTTCTTCCCTCCTTCCTTCCTTCCCTTCTTACCCCCTTCCTTCTTTCTTTCCTTTCCTCCTTTCTTCCCTCCTTCCTTTCCTCCTCCCTTCCCTCCTTCCTCCCTCTTTCTTCCCCCTTCCTTCCCCTTCTTTCCCTCCTCCCTTCCCTCCTTCATTCATTCCTTTCTTTCTTTCTTTCTTTCTTTCTTTCTTTCTTTCTTCTTTCCTTTCTCATTCTTTTCATATTTCCTCCTTTTCTTCCTTCCACCCTTCTCTCCTTCCTTTCTTCCCTCCCTCCTTCCGTCCTTCCTTTCTGTCTTCTTTTATTCCTGCCTATTTTCTTCCCCTCTCTTTGTCTTTCTATTCTTCCTCTCTTTCTTTCTTCCTGTCTTCCTTTTTTCCTTTCTTTCTATCTTACTTTCTTCCTTTCTTCATTTCTTTCTTTCTTCCTTTCCTTTCTTTTCTTCTTTCCTTCCTTTCTTCCTTTCTTCCTTTCTTTCATTCTTCCTTTCTTCCTTTCTTCCCTTCATCCTTTCTTCCTTTCTTTTCTTCCTTTCTTCCTTTCTTCCTTTCTTTTCTTCCTTTCTTCTTTCCTTTCTTCCTTCTTAACTTTCTTCTTCCTTTACTGCCCTCCTCCCTTCTCTCATTTCTCCCTTCTTTTCTTTTTTTCTTCTTTCCTTTTATCCTTCCTTTCTTCTTTTCTTCTTTCCTTTTCTCCTTCCTTCCTTCTCTCATTTCTCCCTTCTTCCTTCCTTCCTTTCTTTTATCTTTTCCACTCTCCATCCTTCTCTTTCTTCTCCCTTCCTTCCTTCCTTCCTTCCTTTCTTCTTTCTTTTATTCCTTCCTTCACCTAACATACTTTCTTCTTTCTGTCATAGTTTCCCTCTTTACTTCCTTCATTCATTCCTTCTTCCTTGCGTTACTCTTTTTTTCTCCTTCCTTCTCTGCTCTCTCGTTCACTTAATCTATTGACTCTTTATTTTATGTTTTCCTTC
>NC_134809.1:24021907-24036907 GCF_046742065.1 Oratosquilla oratoria | reverse complement strand
CTCCTCTTCCTCATCTTCTTCCTCCCCACTTCATTTTCTTCCTGTTCCTTCTCTTCCCCTTAATTCTATTCTATTCCTTCTCTTTATCCTCTTCCTCCTCTTTCTCTTCCTCCTCCTCCTCTTCCTCCTCCTCCTCTTCCTCCTCCTCCTCTTCCTTATCTTCTTCATCTTCTTTCATTTGTTCCTCTTCCTTCTCTTCCCTTTAATTCTATTCTCTTCCTTCTCCTCTTCCTCCCTTTCATCCTCTCTATCCTCTTTCCCCTCCTCCTCCTCTTTCTCATCTTCCTCATCTTCTTCCTCTCCCTCTTCCTTTTGCTCCTCTTCCTTCTCCTTAATTGTATTCTCTTTCTTCTCTTCTTTCTCAACCTCCTTTTCCTTGTCTTCCTCCTCTTCCTCCTCTTTCTACTGTTCCTCCTCTTTCTACTGTTCCTCCTCTTCCTCCACTTCCTTGTCTTCCACCTCTTCCTCCTCTTCCTCCTCTTCCTCCTCTTCCTCCTCTTCCTCCTCTTCCTCCTCTTCCTCCTCTTCCTCCTCTTCCTCCTCTTCCTCCTCTTCTTTCTCTTCTACTTCATACTCATCTCCCATCTCTGTCTCCTCTTCCTCCTCTTTCCTCTCTTCCTCCTCTTTCTTCTCTTCCTTCTCTTTTTTCTCTTCTTCCTTCTCCTTTTCCCTCCTCTTCTTGATCTACCTCCTAGGAGGAGGAAGAGGAAAAACATGAGTAGAAAGGATGAAAGAGCTAACAAAACGAAGATGAAAAGGAAGGAGAGGAGAAGGAGGAGGAGGAAGAGGAGAAAGAGAAGGAAGAGGAGATGGAGGAAAAGTAGCACTGGGATAAGGTTAAGGAAGTGGAGGAGGAAGAGAAGGAGTAGAAGAGGACGAAAGGAAGGAGGATGAAGACAAATTGAACAAGACAAAGAAGAGTATAAGGAAGACGAATAAGAAGAAGAAGATGAAAAGTAAGAAAAGTAGAGGATATAAGAAAAAAAGCAGAGAAGGAAAAGAGGAGTAAGAGTAGAGTAAATAAAAGGCATAGAAAAAAGAGGAGTAGGAATAGAGTGAATAAGAGGCACAGACAAAAAAGAGGAGTAAGAGTAGAGTGTAAAAGAGAGAGAGAAAAGAGGGATTACGAATAGAGTGAATAAGAGGAAGAGGAAAAAAAAGAGAGAGAAGTGAAAATAGAGGGACAAAGAAACACACAAGGAAAAGGAGGATTATAAAGAAGAGTGCAAGAAATAGTTCACAGAAGAGGAGGAAGAGGATAAATAGGAGGAGGAAGAAGAGGAGGAGGAAGAAGGATTAAGATGAAGAAAAGGAAAGGGAGGAAGAGAACCTAAGAATAAAAGGAGAAAAGAGGCAATGGATTAATAAAAAAATGAATTATTGGACAAAAAAGTAAAATAATAATAAAAGACAATAACAAAAACACACGGACATGCCAAAACTGACAAAAACAGAGGGAGAGAAAACATAGGACGAGGAGAAATAGAAGAGCGAGGAAGAGAAATAGGAGGAAGGAGAAGGGAAGAATGTAAGTAGACACAAGATACGAAAGAGGAGAAGGAAATATAAAACTAAGAAAAGAAAAAAGCAAGAAGTAAGGTTCGATGAAGAAGGAAATAAAATAAAAGAATAAATTATACAAAGCCTCAACCGAATTGAAGAACAACGACAACGAAGACGACAATGACGAAGACGAAAACGAAAGCAAATATACATATATATATATATATATAATATATATATATATATATAGAGAGAGAGAGAGAGAGAGAGAGAGAGAATAAGAGAAATGGAAAAAAAGAGAAAGGTAAAGAAAGGGAAATAAAAATAAAGATAGGGAGAGGAAGAAAGAAATAAATTGAGACAGGGAGAGAGAAGTAAATAGAGAGAGGGGGAGAGAGTTTTCCTGAATCCTTCAGCTGAATAAAAAAGTCTGACATCAGCGGAAACAGGCACCTGACAGCTACTTTGCTCTTGTTCAAGGAGTCAAGAGCTTTCGGTGTGGTGCACGGCTCAAGTGTGGCGTGAACGGCTCCAATCATGTACAGAAAATAAAAGGCCAATTAAGAGTGTTTTGACGTTTAGGCGGGGAATAATGAATGTATGTGTGTGTGTGTGTGTGTGTGTGTGTGTGTGTGTGTGTGTGTGTGTGTGTGTGTGTGTGTGTGTGTGTGTGTGTGTGTGTGTGTGTGCGTGTGTGAGTGTTTGGGAAGGTACTCCCTCAAACAAGTATTATTGAACGTTATGGCAGTTTTACTCTTAAAAATCTTCTAAAGATTTTTATTCTTTAATGAGAGATCGTACTGCAACAATAACTATGCAAAGTTCATTTTTGAAAAAAGGAGACACTAGAATAATGTATTAACCTCATTTTCATATTATGAAGAACCATTTTTATGTTATGTATAATTGAAGGTGGAATATGAACAAGACGTCAAATTGAGAAAGGTCACATAGAAACAAGACTAGAAAATCGAAATAATCAATTATCTATGTTTTTGAGGTCTGTCCACCGTGGGGTGACATTTGTTAAAGTTCGAATCCTGTACTCACCCAGACTCTGAGACCAAAACCTCATCTCGATTGATTTGTTTAAGAAGATATTTTTCTTCTGATAATCACCTGGTGGCATTATTGGAAGCACATTAGTCTCGCATTCGCCAAGTTGTGGGTTCGAGTCCCGCACTTCTCTCCGATTCCCAGCAGTTATTGTTACCTGATTCAACAGCCCCTAAAGCGCATAATAGGGCATAGGTGACGGCTTTTGCTGCAACTACTCATCGCCTCCCAGCGTAGTCTCCTCATCTTCTTCATCTTATCTTCAGTTGGTTAAGTGAAAGAAGAGGACCCTTTCGATCTAAAAGATTAATTCACACACACACATACACACACACACACACACACACACACACACACACACACACACACACACACACACACACACACACACACACACACACACACACTCACACATGCACACACATACATACACACATACATTTACATACACACACATTTACCCTCAGTCAAGGCGAATGTCATCTTTTTGATTCGATTTCCATCGGAAGCATTATCTTCTTCTTTTTTCAAAATAGAGAGAAGGTCCTCAGCTAAATGAAACTGCTTCCCGTGGAAGGTGTCAATGTCTCGAGCGCTTTCTACTACAACCACAACCACAACCACAAACTCAACCATAACCACAATCACAACCATAACCACAAAGTCAACCAAAATCTCAACCACAAAATCAACCACAAAAAAAAAACATATCCATCACCATATTTACAGCCATAACCACAAATTCAACCACAACCACAAACATAACCATAATAATATATACAACCACAACCCCAATCCACAATCATAACTACAACCATAACTATAACTATAACCATAACCATAACCACAAACTTTAACATAACCATATTCACAACCACAATATGCAAACACAACCACAACCACAACCACAACCACGACCATAACCACAATCACAATCACAATTATAATGACAATCATAATAATCACAATAACCCATGCCACCACAATCACAACCACCAACCAGGCCACGACTTCACCTCCACCTCTTCCTCCACTTTTCCTCCTCCACCGCCTCAATTACCGCCATTCCCGCCACCTCCCCCCGCCCTCCCACTCCCTCCGTCGTTCCTAATTCCCTTCGGTGTAAAAATCCCACCAAGACTTTCCAGCTCCCCACCAATCAAAGCCAAGCAAATATTTTATCTTCACGTCAGACCCTCCACCTCCTCATCCACCTCCACCTACTCCATCTCCACCTCCACTCCACCTCCATACTCCTCATTTGACCTCCTCTTACACACTCCATCCGTTCTTCTTGCCTCCACATTCCTATTCTTACTCCACCGCCTCCTCCTCCTCCTCCTCCTCCTCTACCTCCTCTTCCACTTTCACCTCCTCATCCACCTCCATCTCTCCATACTCCTCATTTGACCTCTTACACACTCCATCAGTTTTTCTTGCCTCCACATTCCTATTCTCACTCCACCTTCTCCACCTCCACCTCCAACTCCACCTCATCCTCATCCTCCACCACCTCCATCCTTCCATACTACTTATCTGACCTCCTCTTTCACACTCCATCCGTTCTTCTTACCTCCACATGGATCTCGCCTCCACATTCCTATTCTTACTCCACCTCCTCCTTCACCTCCTCCTCCACCTCCTCCTTCTCAACTTCCTCCTCCTCCACTTCCTCCTCCTCCACCTCCTCAAATCTCCTCCTCCTCCTCCTCCTCTACCTCCTCCTCTTCCTCCACCTCCTCCTCCTCTACCTCCTCCTCTTCCTCCACCTCCTCCTCTACCTTTTCCTCCACCTCCCCTCCTCCACCTCGCCCTCCTCCACCTCCCCCTCTTCCACCTCTTCCTCCTCCAACTCCTCCTCCTCTACCTCCTCCTCCTTCTACACCACCTCCAACCCTCCATACTACTAATCTGACCTCCTCTTACACACATTCCTATTCTCACTCCACCTCCTCCTCCTTCACCTCCTACTCCCTCCCTTCCTCCTCCTCCACCTCCTCCTCCTCCACCTCCTCCTCCTCCTCCACCTCCTCCTCAACATCCTCCTTTTCCTCCACCTCCTTCTTCTCCACATCCTTCTCCTCCGTTTCCTCCTCTACCTTCTTCTCCACCTCCCCTCCTCCACTTCCATCCCTCCATACTCTTCATCTGACCTCCTCTTAAAAATTCTATCCGTTCTCTTTGCCTCCACATGACTTTTGCCTCCACATTCCTATTCTCACTTCATATCCAACTCCACTATATATTCACTCCACTTTTAAACCTACTTCCTTCTGTTTCTTCACTCCATATTACTCCATTTTGTTCTACAGCGTTGCTCCCTCGTTCCACCATCTTCCACAAGATTACTCCTTCCACCTCCACAGTTCTCTTTCCATCCTCCTTTCTTCCCCTCCACCCTACGTTTTCTAGTACCCTCTTCTCCATTCTGCATATATATATATATTTATATAATATAAAGATATATATAATATACATATATATATATATTTATATATATATAGACACACACACACACACACACACACACACACCCCCACACACACACACACACATCTATATATATATATATATATATATACTGTATATATATATATACATATATACATATATGTAATATATATATACCTATATATATACATATATATAGCTATATACATATATATAAATATATATACATATATATACATATATATATGTATATATATATATATATATATATATGCGTAAGTAACCACTAGGAAAAGTAAACTAACGAAGCAGAGCGCTTTCGTATGATTACATCTTCACATCTGCACTGAAGATGTAATTATACGAAAGCGCTCTGCTTCGTTAGTTTACTTTTCCTAGTGGTTACATACGTATTTGTGAACACATGCTCCTAGTGTTTTTATTGCATATATATATATATATATATATATAATATATATATATATATATATATATATATATATATATATATATATATTTGCTTTCCACCCCCACAAATTTTCCGTTTTTTTTCCTAGCCTACCTTCATCTTTATACCCTAGCTCCTTCAATCCTCCACATGCTCCTATTTACTCCACCTTCTCTTGCTCCTTCCTCCACATAAACATTCTTCACACCTGACGTCTTCCCCTCTTTCTCATTCCACAATTCCTTTTTTCCAAACTCCACAGTTTTCTTCACTTCTCTGACCTCCACACATTCCCTCCACACTTCCCCTTCACAACTCCTCCTCCTCCTCCTCCTCCTCCTCCTTCTCCTCCTCCTCCTTCTGCATTCTACTCCATTCAACTTCATAGATGTATTATTTGCTCTTTATATTACCGCTTCATACAACCTCCTCCCTCTCCTCCTCCCCTCCTCTTCCCCTCCTCCTCCCTCCTTCTACTCCTCCCATCGTTTTCCTCCCCTCCTCCTTTTATTCCTCCTCTGCCTCTTCCTCCTTCTCCTCCCCTCCTCCTCCTCTTCCCCATCTTCCTAATCTTTCTCCTTCTCCCCTCTTCCTACACCTTCCCTCCTCCTCCTCCTCCTCCTCCTCCTGCTTCTCCTCCTCTTCCTCCTCCTCCACACACTCCCCCAATATCCCAGTTCTCTACAAATTGTCCACCTTCTTCATCATTTATGTTGATACAACTAAATGGGAAAGCATCTCGATCGATGAATGAATCAATATATCAGTCAATCACTCAGTTAAAACAAGATAATATATATAGATATACAGATACTGTATGATATATATATATATATATATATATAAATAAATATGTATATGTATATATATATGTATATGTATATATATATATATGTATATGTATATATATATGTATATGTATATATATATGTATATGTATATGTATATATATATGTATATATATATATATATATATGTATATGTATATATATATGAGATACTTTGAAAATGTATATGTATTAAAAGAGAGAGAGTAGAGAGAGAGAGAGAGGGAGAGAGGTGGGAGAGGGAGAGAGGTGGGAGAGGGAGAGAGAGAGAGAGAAAGAGAGAAAGAGAGGAAGAGAGAAAGAGAAAAAGAAAGAAAGAAAAAAAAGAGAGAGAGAGAGAGAGAGAGAGAGAGAGAGAGAGAGAGAGAGAGAGAGAGAGAGAGAGAGAGAGAGAGAGAGAGAGAGAGAGAGAGAGAGAGAGAGAGAGAGAGAGAGAGAGAGAGAGAGAGAGAGAGAGCTGGGGAGAGAGAGAGAGAGAGAGAGCAGTTTTAAATATCGCATCACTGGACCAACAGCTGCCAAGCGTAAGCAAGTGTGAACGCGAGTCGGTCGCCCTCAGCGTCGACTTTATTATGGAACCGCGCGCTTGTGTGTGTCCGCACGAATTACTCGATTATCATAACTCAAGCGACGACAGAGCGAGATAGATGATTGACACTGGCTGAGGCAACGCGCCCGTACCCTCCCGAGGCTTTGTCAACCGTGATTGACGAATGGATCCTCTGATAATATCAGATAGACTCCGCCCCTCTTTCCTCGATACTGGTCTGTGATTGGTTCATTTGTTCCCCACCCCCACCCCACCCCACCCCATCCCACCCCACCCCGATAAGCGTCATGGGTTATTTAATGATTAAGAATTTTGTTCTGATGAAGAAAGTACATGAAAGTGTATGTGGAGGGGGAATATGTAAAAGATAGGTTAGGAAGTTTTAAATGTTCGAGAATTTTAATTTGCAGCTAACATACTGTTCTTTTGAGAACTTCCTACATCGACGTTGACCATATTTGTACATTCTTTTATGGTCAAGATGTTGCATTACTTGGGTAGTGAGGATTTGTCTAGTGCTCCACTTGTCCCGACACATCCAACACCAGGACACCTGTCCCTCTCGAGAGACACCAACAAAATGACATTTGCCCCTATCAATAAATCAGTAACTAAATCATCTCTATCATTGTTGTTCTCATAGATGTTAATTTCGCCAACTTCATTATCTTTTCTTATAAGAATCTCCATGTCACATAAATGGTACAGGATGTTGTCAGACACTAGAGCCGGTCAACTCAAATTTATTTATTCATTTGTCTATTTATCTATTTATTTATTAATTTATTCATTTATTCAATTTATTATTGTTTATATTATTATAATCTATATTTACTTATTCATTTATTCATTCATTTATCATTATTATATTTTTTTCGCATCCGACCTAGTTATAGACCAAAAGGTCTACTGTCGACATGGTACTCCTTTGTAATACTTTGTCAATCCTTACTGAACTATACATTCCCCAAATCACAAACAAGTATACATCACGATCACGCTACCCTAGCAATTAATGCCACAAGTCTCCCGCCAAACGTATCGTATGGTTAGAGGGTTGGTAATGGTTCCAGTGAAATAGACTTATTAACCATGTAGTGAGTGTTGAAAGTGTTGGACGTGGTAAGAGAAGATTAGATCACTTTCTGGACAGAGAGGTGGGTGGTAATGGACATGAAAGTACCTAATGTACGCCTTATGATCTCTTGCAATCTCTATTATTATTATTATTATTATTATTATCATTAATTATTATTATTATTATTATTATTATTGTTGTTGTTGTTGTTGTTGTTGTTGTTGTTGTTGTTGTTGTTGTTGTTGTTGTTGTTGTTGTTGTTGTTGTTGTTGTTGTTGTTGTTGTTGTTGTTGTTGTTTATTTATTTCATTATTATTATTATTTTTTTTTTTTTAGAACTCTCATTCCACCAAGGACCTCCATTATCCTAAACGGAATTTTCCCACCGAGAACCTTCAGTCTTCTATCCCAGAACTCAATTTCCTTATCAAAGCTTTGCCTATATATAATCATTTCTCTATATAAGCTTTTCTTCGACCTACAACTCTTCCTCCACTTACAGCCCTCATTCCTAAATCAGAACCTGAAGTCCACTGAGAACCTTAATTCATCCACTCCGTACCTCTATTTCTTCCTCAAAATCCCTACTTAAAACCACCAATACTCCACCTAGATCCTCTATTCCTCTACTCAGAGCTTAATCGCATCTAGAACCTTCTTTACTCTATACATTCTCCATTCTTTCATCGGAACTTTTTTTCTTTTATCTAGGAATTTTTTCTCGTCCAAAACTACTCTTCTATACAGATTCTCTATTCCCACAGACAGAACTTCTTTAGCTTCTTCGATAACCTGCATCCTTTTTTTAACATTCACGCCTCGTTCTTAACTGGTTTACCGATAGAGTGGTGAACAAATGAAGTAGACTTAGTAACTAGTGGTTGCTTTAAAAGTAGGTTAGATAACTTTATGGAAGGAGATGAAAGGTGGTAATGGACATGGAACTGCATAGTGTAGGCCTTATGATCTCTTGCACTCTCCTCCATCTTATGTTCTTATGTTTCTTCTGCTATCAGTCTTCCTCCTGCTCCTCCTCCTCCTCCTCCTGCTCCTCCTCCTCCTCCTCCTGTTCCTCCTCCTCCTCCTCCTCCTCCTGTTCCTCCTCCTCCTGCTCCTCCTCCTCCTCCTGCTCCTGCTCCTCCTCCTCCTCCCCTTTCCTCCTACTCCTACTCCTTTCCCTCCTTCTCTTCCTCCTCCTCTTCCTCCACCTCTTCCTCCACTCCTCCTCCTCCTCCTCCCCCTCCCCTCTCCTCCTACTCCTACTCCTTTTCCTCCTTCTCTTCCTCCTCCTCTTCCTCCACCTCTTCCTCCACTCCTCCTCCTCCTCCTCCTCCTCATTTTCCTCCTCCTCATTTTCCTCATCCTCATCCTTTTCCTCCTCCTCCTCCTTTTCCTCCTCCTCCTCCTTTTCCTCCTCCTCCTCCTTTTCCTACTCCTCCTTTTCCTACTCCTCCTTTTCCTCCTCCTCCTCCTTTTCCTACTCCTCCTTTTCCTCCTCCTCCTTTTCCTCCTCCTCCTTTTCCTCTTCCTCCTCCTCCTTTTCCTCTTCCTCCTCCTCCTTTTCCTCTTCCTCCTCCTCCTTTTCCTCTTCCTCCTCCTTTTCCTCTTCCTCCTCCTTTTCCTCTTCCTCCTCCTTTTCCTCTTCCTCCTCCTTTTCCTCTTCCTCCTCCTCCTTTTCCTCCTCCTTTTCCTCTTCCTCCTCCTTTTCCTCTTCCTCCTCCTCCTTCTCCTTTTCCTCTTCTTCCTCCTCCTCCTCCTCCTTTTCCTCCTCCTCCTCCTCCTCCTCCTTTTCCTCCTCCTCCTCCTCCTTTTCCTCCTCCTCCTCCTCCTTTTCCTCCTCCTCCTCCTCCTTTTCCTCCTCCTTTTCCTCTTCCTCCTCCTCCTCTTCCTCCTCCTCCTCCTCCTCCTCCTCCTCCTTTTCCTCCTCCTTTTCCTCTTCCTCCTCCTTTTCCTCTTCCTCCTCCTCCTTTTCCTCTTCCTCCTTTTCCTCCTCCTTTTCCTCTTCCTCCTCCTTTTCCTCTTATTCCTCCTCCTTTTCCTCTTCTTCCTCCTCCTCCTCCTCCTCTTCCTCCTCCTCCTCCTCCTTTTCCTCCTCCTCCTCCTCCTTTTCCTCCTCCTCCTCCTCCTTTTCCTCCTCCTCCTCCTCCTTTTCCTCCTCCTTTTCCTCTTCCTCCTCCTCCTCTTCCTCCTCCTCCTCTTCCTCCTCCTCCTCCTTTTCCTCCTCCTCCTCCTCCTCCTTTTTCTCCTCCTCCTCCTTTTCCTCCTCCTCCTCCTTTTCCTCCTCCTCCTCCTTTTCCTCCTCCTCCTCCTTTTCCTCCTCCTCCTCCTTTTCCTCCTACTTTTCCTTCTCCTTTTCCTCCTCCTCCTTTTCCTCCTCCTCCTTTTCCTCCTCCTCCTTTTCCTCCTCCATTTCGTCTTTTTCTTTCTCCCTCTCCTCCTCCATCATTCCTCCTTTATCTTCTCCTCCACCTCCACCTCCACCACATCCTCCCTCGCTATTCTGCTTGACTGTGCTTAACCGTCACTCCACTTTTCTCTACTTCCCGGGAGACAACCGCCCAGCAATCAGCGAATCAATTCAACTTCTTTTCCATCCATCAATCCACTCATTCCCTCTGCCTTCCACTCAGCCGTCAACTATTCAATCTCTTGACAAATTCGCTCATCCCTTTATGATTCCGTTGTTTCGGTCACTGACGTGGAGCCGAGGCGACGCCGCGCAGGAGTCATCCGGAACTCATGTCCGTACCAAGCTTATGCAATGCTGTTCCTCATCTTCCTGAAGAAGACCAATTCAGTTCTTCTTAATCACTAAGCATCCACTAACTACCACTAGATTTTGATTCAATGTCCCTCTAGTGCCACTCTATGACTCCCTAGGCGTACATCAAGAGACACTTAGCTGCATGCTAACTCTATATTTTCAACTCTGCGACTTTGGTAGATAAGACGATTGGCTGTCAAACACCATCAGTCATTAGGAATCAAACACGGGGCAGAGTCAACAAGAGATCTCTTAGAAGATCTGATAACGTTATTCGTTTCTACAGTATATATGAAGATGATATGGTAATAAAACCACAGAATAAAGTCTTGACAGACATCAGTTAACACCTAGAAGACTTGTAAAAATGTAGTTTGAAACTGAATGTTGTAAAGCATGAGGTGATGGCAGTTTTATATGAAACTAGAAACTTTTAGAAACTATTGGAATGAGTACTACAGTAGTGTTTGTAATAAGTTTGCTCTTTAACAGTTTGCAAAACGTTGCAGGATGTATATATGAGAGTATTAAGGACAGCCAGGGAAATGACAAGACTGGAGAAGATAATAAATATGGACACCAGAACAGATTTGGGATGAAACCATTGCTTTGATTATGATGAAACATAGGAACTATGTCAACTTTTTTCTTCGTCTCTTTATTCCTTACATTATATTTCATCCACACAAACACATACACATACACACACATACACACACGCGCGCGTGCGAGCGCGTGCACGTACATGTGTGCAAGTATGTTTATTTGTATGTGTATGAGTATGCTTATGTGTATAAGCAAACGTGCCATATGTAAGTGTGTGTGCGCGCGCACGTGAGTTTACGTGCGTGTGCGTGCGTGTGCGTGCGTGTGTGTGTATGTATGTGTGTGTGTGTGTGTGTGTGTGTGTGTGTGTGTGTGTGTGTGTGTGTGTGTGTGTGTGTGCACATGTTTGTATACGTATGTATGTATATGTGTGTATGTACAAAAAATATACATATCCCTTTTCCAACGGAATACAATGCAGAGACAAATTGGTAGAAGACATCTTTGTTCATTTGAAAGTCGACTACATAAGAAAAAATATATAATTATATAAATAAAAATTAATCTCCATTGAGTCTTTATCAATATGAATCTTTGCATTCTGTGTCCCATACCTTGCATTCAAATTGATTGAATTATGTCATATTTCATATTTCCAGACATTTGTTATATACGCATTGTACTCTCAGTAATGTTCTCCTTTCTCAAGCTCTCCTTAATGTTCCGACTCCACCTGTTCTTATCATCAGGCCTGTCCGAAGTTTCTGTCTTTCTGTAAGGGCTAAGTCTTGGAACCCTAAATGTTCGTAATCCCTGTTCTTTTCATGTCACGGGCTTCCTCAAATTCGTATTATTCGTCTTCTGGACACTATATGACCCGTCTTGGTGTTCGCCTCCTCGGACTGATAATACCCGTCTCCCCCGGCTCCCCGTCCCCATGCCCGTCAAGTTGCGGGGCGCTCGGCTTTCTCAAAGACTCTCTTCGCCCGTCTCCTCGGGGCCTATAGGCCCCGTCTACGCCCGTCGAGTCGCGGGCCTCCCTCCCCAGGCCCGGCCGGGCCCGCTACCCAGCCGAGCAACAGAAGCCTTCGTTAGTAAATTGAAAAGAAAAACATGGAAGCAGAGCCGGCCTGCATCTCTTGTTATGGTAATCGTGTTCTTTCCGCCCGCGCGACCTGGCCCGCGGAGGGCGGGGGGAGGGGGGGAGGCGGGCGGGTGGGCGTGAGGGAGGGGAAGGAAGGGAGAGAGAGAGGAGGAGGGGGGGGAAGGGGAGGAGGGGATCGGGGTCTTCTGTCCCGCGGCCGCAAACGCGGCAGACGGAGTCAGCCGCAAGGACCCGTGCCGCGCCGCGCCGCAGCCTTTGAAGGCGAATGATGATGTTATGATGGTGATAATGGTGGTAAAGGTGATGGAGATCGGGATGTAGGGTGGTAACGATGGTGGAGATGTTGACGGTGACGATGATAGTGATAGTGATGATGGTGATGGTAATGATATTGATGATCATGGTGATGTGATGATGATTGTGGTGGTGGTAATGATAGTGATAGTGATGGAGATGATGGTGATGACAATGATGGCAATGGTGACAATGATCTTGGTGCTGTCGATGGTGATGATGGTGGTGATGATAGTGATTATATTTTGGCAAAAATGGTTCTGCAAATAGAAATACATGTATGCATATATATGTGTGTGTGTGTGCGTGTGCGTGTGCGTGTGTGTGTGTGTGTGTGTGTGTGTGTGTGTGTGTGTGTGTGTGTAAGTGCGTGTGTGTGTGTGTTTGTCTTAATTCGAGTTGGACAGTTAAATAAAGCATAGTTATGGTAAAAAAAATATATTTGAAATATGTCAACCACTTTGTTTCACCATGCTGACATATTTCAATGACAATTTTTTCTTTATCATTACCATGCTTTCTTTTTTAACTATCCATTTTTCAGCATCATGTCTACTATCGTTCTAACAAATTTATCTGTAATATGTGATGTAAATATCCACTAGGAAAGCTATGCACACATACGTATAGCACTATTCTTTTGAAAAAGCTCATAGTGAAACTAGTCAGGAATAAACTCGGAATAGGACTGGTCTTTTCTCTTCCCGCCCACTTCAATTTGTCAGAATGTCTCAACATGCGCGCGCGCGCACACAGATACACACACACACACACACACACACACACACACACACACACACACACACACACACACACACACACACACACACACACACACACACACACACACACACACACACACACACGCATGCACACACGCACGCACACACACACGCACACACACACACACACACACACACACACACACACACACACACACACACACACACACACACACGCACGTAAAATCACGTGCGCGCGCACACACACTTACACGTATACATACATATACACATACGCATACTCATACACATACACACATACTTGCACACATGTACGTGCGCGCGCGCGCGCGTGTGTATATATATATATATATGTGTGTGTGTGTGTGTGTGTGTGTGTGTGTGTGTGTGTGTGTGTGTGTGTGTGTGTGTGTGTGTGTGTGTACGTTTGTGTGTGTACATATATGCATGAATGTGTGTATGATCAATGGGCAACACACGTCGTGGGCGTGTCACTTCACTCACGCGCCGACACCGACTCCCACGGTTTCCCCGAGAAAGCTCCCACGCAATCGCCCTTCCCACTCCAAAGAACTCACAGCAGGTTCGGTCGGCTTGTCCCACGCAAGAGAGGGCGTCCCCCCCCCCCCTTTGTCTCTTCCACCGAGGGTTGTCTCCTGTGGAGATCCCCCCCCCGCCCCCCAGTGAGATCAACATCAGGAAAACGTGCCACATGTCCACATAGGAGGTGATGTTCACGAGTTGTCCTATTTGTAAGCTTACATTGAACCCTAACGAAACTGTCTCTTTCATAGTCATTATAGCGATCACCCATGATTCTTTCAAAGACGTTGAGGTGCTTCTTTAAATCAGTATTCAGTGTCCATGTCTCATATCCGTACAGTAAAATTGGGATGGCAAGTCGCTTGCTTAAAATTTCGGATCTTTGTTTTCTTTCATAAACTTGGATAACGCTATATACTACGATTGACAGTAGGTCATACCAGTTCTTCAGAGGACTTCTTGACATGATCCAATATTACTATAAAAAAACAGACTCCGGCAGAACCATGCATGTCTGTAAAAAGTAATCGACATTAGTTTCTGTTCTTGAGATGCAAATTAAACCTAATAGTAGGTGGAAATATTTTTTTCCAACTGCATCGACACTGAATATAACATAGTTTAATGTTTTGAAATCTACTTGGATAATTTTTTTTTATTTCGTTTTTGACCCAAAGATCTCTAGTGGACATGCTTTATTACTGGAACTCGTTCAATAAAACAGCACTAAAAATGTATCTAAGCACAAACATTAAACATGAATGATATGCCCACTGCTATGGTCAGCGTTTCTTCTGAATTATTGTCACCTAAACGTCCAACCGCATTATCTCCTATGCCTACGGGTAGACAATAGGAAGGAACCTACGCCAGGAGGCGCGTTGGTGTGGCCAAAGCCGCCCTCTTTCCCCTATACGCGTTAAGGACTGTTGGGACAATTAACAGTCACTGATGGGAATTGGAAAGGAGTGCGGGATTCCAACCCAGAAATAGTTAAATGTGAGACCAGCACGCTGCCGACTACACAACCGGTGCATTTATGCTTAATGTGAGTAGAAATTGTCTAAGCAGATCCAATTCATAGACACTAAA
>NC_134809.1:24016907-24019407 GCF_046742065.1 Oratosquilla oratoria | reverse complement strand
GTATTTCGGTTGGGAATAAGGAGAAAATTCGAGATTTAGTGGAGAAACTGGTGAATGTAAGGAAAATATATAGGCGAGAATGGATGGGTCATAGGAAAAGTCTGGGGGTAGGGTGGTGTAGAGTAGTGTAGAAGTGAAAAGAGAAAGATCAGCTAAATATATATATATATATATATACAATGTCTAAACAGAAATGTAGTAGCACATTTATAAATAACACACGAGAAACCCAAACTCGGAGAAAATAAACCTCGAATGAAAGAAGATTCTATATTTAGGCTACAAAGTGTAGCCCTCTTCAGGAATGTACAAAAGAAAGACAGAGGACAAATGGGATTTATAAGCTACAGATACAAAGAAAAGAGAGGGAACGTGGACTGATGGCATTACTCAGACGCGGGGTAAGATGAGGTGGCGGGGGAGGGTGAGGGTGAGGTGGAGGGGGGTTGTAAGCTTCGGACAAGCCTGCCAACCGCCGCTTGGGAAATAATATCAGGAGTCCACTGCCTTTTAGAAATATCAATGTTGGGGCATTCCTCAATTAATGCTGATTCAACTATTTTCCTCCTGAAACCACAGTGGGACTTGAGCACTAATCTGGCCTTACCCCAGTCGAAAGAATGATTCTTATTTTTAGCATGAAGGAATGCGGCTGAATTTTCGTGCCCATATGTAATTGATCTTTTGTGTTCTGCCAATCTAGTGTTCAAGTCTCTCCCGGTTTGACCCAAGTGCACCAAATCACAATCTTGGCAGGGCAAACAATAAACACCGGGTGACTCTATTTCCTTTAGTTTTTGTTGAACGTTCACAGTTTGCTTACGCACGGTGTTGGGATAGTAATAGGCAATAGTGAGACGTTCATAAGGAAACAACGTAGTAGAGGAGTGGAGTGGTGATGACTAGAGGGGACGGAAATTTTAAAATGGTTGGCTCTAGCCTTATTAAGGGCTTGGTCCAGAAACCAAGGTGGATATGCCAACTTCTTAAGTTGACATTTGATCATCTCAATTTCTTGGTCTCAAGAAAATTCCAGAGGCAACACTTTTTTTAACATTATCAGGGTGATTATTAAAAACGTGAAGGTAACTCCTTGAGTGGATGGATTTTGGTACACTAAACTTTAAATTGTCATCAATCCTTCTTTTCAAAATGTCCAAGAAAGGGATTTGGCGACCTTTTCACACTCAATTTTGAATTTGAGGTTCGGGATCAATTGGTTCAATTTGTCATGGAACACATCAAATAGACCCCATCTGTCATCCCACGCCGAAAAGATATCGTCTACGTACATGACCCAAATTATTTCGGGCGGTCTGATGGTGGGTTAAAGGGTTCACTCAAAATATTTCATGTATAAATTGGCCAAAATAGGAGATAAATTGGAACCCATACTGCAACCAAATTTTTGACGAAAGAATTGGCCTTAAAAGGAAAAGACATTTGAAGAAACAAAGGCGCCCGAAAGCAAGAATTCTGTTGGCTGGGAGAGGGAAATTGTCTTAAAACGGTTGCAGTTTGGATTCCAAAAAAGTAAGAACATCTTCAACATCAGTATTGGTAAATAATGAGCAAACGTCAAGACTGAAGAGCCTTAAACCCTGTACCCTCATATTTTTAATGTTTGAAATGAAATCACATGAGTTGGAGATATGGAAGTTAGAGAAATTCCCAACATATGGGAATAATAAATCGGCCACCCATTTACCAAGTTTGCTGGTGCAGGAGCCGCGGTTGGAAATAATGGGCCTAAGGGGAATGTCTGGTTTGTGAACTTTGGGGAGACCATAGAAATAAGGAATCTTTGGGTTGGTAACTTTCAAATTTCCCCTAAAAATTTCTACACTCAGGGGTGAATTGATACAGATCTTTAAGATTTTAAAGAGACTTGACAACATCAAGTGACAAAATTCTTAAGCTGAATGAGAATCAGACAAGAAATAATGATCTCACACTGCCAGTAAATATATTCTATTTGGAAGTGGGTAGAAACAACTTCACCAACCGTGTAGTTAGTGAATGGAATCAACTTCCTGCAGAGGCAATGTAATGTAGTTCAGTTCGAAGCTTTAAGATTCGTTTAGAAAAACACCTAAGCAAGGTTCTGTAATGCCTGCTGTGCATCTTATATCATGTGTGTGTGCGTGTGAATGAGTGTGTGTGTGTGTGTGTGTGTGTGTGTGTGTGTGTGTGTGTGTGTGTGTGTGTGTGTGTGTGTGTGTGTGTGTGTGCGTTTACATATATATATATATATATATATATATATATATATATATAATATACATATGTGTGTGTGTGTGTATACAGTATATACACATATAAATAAATGTCGTATATATTCCATTTCAAATATTGAGAAGGAAGGGAGGGCAGGGGGTGAGAGAGAAGAATGACGAGGAGGGAAAAAATAAAGGGGAAGAATAAGTAAAGAGGTTGAGAAGATTAGGAAGGAATGGAGGGAAGGGAGTGAGTGAGAGTCGGGAGTAAAAGGGTAAGGAGT
>NC_134809.1:24004407-24011907 GCF_046742065.1 Oratosquilla oratoria | reverse complement strand
TACGTACATGTGTACGCCCACCCGCACCTACATATGTATACATACGTACATGCTTGATATGGGTTCGTGCCCACAGTTGTTTCACCATTTATCATAAAAATAAATTAATGATTAGATAAATAAGTAAAGTAATAAATGAATAGATAAATATATATTGAATGAAAAAATAGATAAATAGATAAATGAAATAAATGAATAAATACATAAATAAATAATGAATAGATAAATAGATGAACAAACAAATAAATAAATAAATGAATAAAGAAATAATTAGATAATTAAGCGAATAAATAAATAAAGAAATAAAGAAATAGGCAAATGGATAAAGAAATACACAAATAGATAAATGAATAGAATAGATGAACAAATGGGTGAAATAAATTGATAGTTAAACAAATAAGTAACCCAACATAAATGAAAACAATACATAAAGATTATATTAAAGAAGGAGATTTTGTTCGACTCAAACAAGAATTAAAAAAAAAAAATAGATTCTTTGTCTGATGACTATTTATAGCTGAAGTGAATCAAATTCCATTAACCAGAATTCAGTCAACAAAGTTTACCGTTTACCTGAAGAGGTCAACTTGCCTTATCGTTGAGAAGTGGTTTAGTTACCTTGGGGAGAATTAACTTAATATTTTATAAGGGTTTCGTGTTATTGAAGATTAGAAAATATTTGCAAACGAATTGAATTCCATTAACCAGAATTTAATCTACAAAGTTTACCGTCTACCTGAATAGATTAACCTCATTCATCATTAAGAAGGGGTTTAGTTAACTAGAGGGGCTTAATATTTCAAAGGAACTTATGTTATTGAAGATTAGAATATTTTTGTAGCAAATAATAACCGGAGTATGAACAAAAACTCAAAATTTCAAGATTTAGATTTAACTTGAAAGGAGGTAGAAATAACTACACCAAATTCGTTGTCATTTAGTGGGATAAGCTTCCAACTATGGTAATCGAGAGAAAATAACTTTTTTTTTTACTAATCTATTTCATTTTGTATTCATCGTTGTGGATGTCTATGTATTTTCTTTTCTTTTCTTTTCTTTTTTTCTTTTATCTTATTTTGTTTTGTTTTGATTGTTTTGTTTCATTTAATCTTATCTTATCTCATCTCATCTCATCTTATGTCATCTTATCTCATCTTATCTCATCTTATCTCATCTTATCTCATCTTATCTCATCTTATCTCATCTCATCTTATCTCATCTTATCTCATCTTATCTCATCTTATCTCATCTTATCTCATCTTATCTCATCTTATCTCATCTTATCTCATCTTATCTCATCTTATCTCATCTCATCTTATCTCATCTTATCTCATCTTATTTCATCTTATTTTATCTCATCTTATTTCATCTTATTTCATCTCATCTTATCTCATCTTATCTCATCTTATCTCATCTTATCTCATCTCATCTTATCTCATCTTATCTCATCTTATCTCATCTTATCTCATCTTATCTCATCTTATCTCATCTTATCTCATCTTATCTCATCTTATCTCATCTTATCTCATCTTATCTTATCTTATCTTATCTTATCTTATCTTATCTTAGTTTGTTTTATCTTATTTTATATCCAGTTTCATCATTAATTGTTATTCTCTATTATACTTTGCTTTACTTGACTTAATATCATCTTATTTTTTCTTTGATAATTCTAATTTTATTTGATATATTTTATTTTCTATATTACCTTATTTCTTTTTCTAAATATCTTGGCACTCCAACCTTGCTGTAGACCAAAAGGTCTCCTGGCAACCATTACCAAAGCAACTCATTATAACTTACTGTAACCTGTTTAACCAGAGCTTCTATTCAGTAGTACGCGCTGTAACGGCGCAAGACGTTAACTGTGTTAACTATGGCTTCTTTATCAATCTAGAATTACATAATTTATATAATTTTTCTTTATAGAAACAAATAGAAATTACAAAACCATTTTTTCATTATAGTTATAAACCACTTACCACACTAAATCCATATATATTTTTTGTATAACAATACCAGAAACAAGTAATTCATTAAATATATTATTTTGAATATCTACTTAGATATTATTTTGATAATTCTTATCAAAATAATTAAAAGATACTTATCATCATAAATGGTTTATCTTACCAAACACGTCCTATATATATATATATATATATATATATATTATATATATATATATATATATATATATATATACATATATATATTTATTTATATATATATATTTATATATCTATATATATATATATATATACATATATATATATATATATATATATATATATGTGTGTGTGTGTGTGTGTGTGTGTGTGTGTGTGTGTGTGTGTGTGTGTGTGTGTGTGTGTGTGTGTGTGTGTGTGTGTGTGTGTGTGTGTGTGTGTGTGTGTGTGTGTTTGCGTATAACAAAAAAATTGTGTTCATTCAATATTTCAACAAAAAAGAATAAAAACCAACAAACCCATATTTCATATATCTAATATAAAAACCTTGTGTTCATTCATTTTTTTAACAAAAAAAGAAAAAACATTGTATCATTCTTTTGTTGTTTTTAATAAACATAAGGCTAATGACAATTCCACGTTAATATTTTCCTTTTCATCTCATGACTGCAGTTTACAAAGCCTCTATGTGATTATGTGTTTATGTAATTGTCTTTTACAGAACTCGGAGAGAACTCGTAATATTCCAGCTTCTCTGTCTCAGTATATGGTGAAAAAATTCACTTTATACTACCACAGTAATTCGAACAGGAAAGGTTATTTTTAGTATTTGAATTTATTGGTTTATTTAATAGATAATCTATGTAATTATTTGTCTTTTTTAAATATATTTGTTTATCCATTTACTCCATCTATTCATTTATTTTTCTTTCTTTATTTATTTATTCATTTATTTATTTATCTAATATCTATATATTGTTTATTTATTCATTAACTTATTTATATATTATTTATTCATTTACTCATATACTTATTTATTTTTATTTACTTATTTATTTACCTATCTATTTATTGGCCTACATATCTATTTGTCTGTATATTCATTTATCTATTTATCTATTTATCTATCTATTTATATGCATGTTTATATATCTATTTATCTATTTATGTACCTATCTATTTATTTATCTCTTTTTTTCTTATTTATTCATTTTGCTAATATACCTAATCATGTACTTATTCATTTGTTTATTTCTCTCCTTTTTATGTATGTATGCACATAAGACTTTTAACCCACTATCGAAGGAATAAGACCAGAGATACAAAAGATTCGTGTATTTCGACCACTATCTGTGATCCTCTTCAGCAGATAGATACACGAAGTAGTGTACAAGAATAGATATATCCATAACAATTAGAAGACGGGGAAAGGGGGGGTCGTGTCACATGACCTTGATGAGCTCGGGTCAAAGGTTGACAGGTAGTAAGGTCTAGTCCGGTCGCTTTTGTAATTAATTTGTTGGCTGCCATTCAAGTCTGGGGACCATTGACCTTTAGAGGTATTGAAATTTGAGTAGTGTTTGAATCCTCCTTTATCAAACACTACTCAAATTTCAATACCTGTAAAGGTCAATAGTCCCCAGACTGCACCACCTGAATGGTAGCTAATAAATTAATTACAAAAGCGACCGGACCAGATCTTACTAACTGTCAAGCTTTGACTCGACCTCATCAAGGGCATGTCACATGAGTCTGCCCTTTCCCCGTCTCCTAATTGTACGCTTCATGGCCAATGTTCCCTCTATTTTTTTTTTTTTTTTTCTGTGTGTGCAGAAATTTGCTTGTGCGCACCCATGCAAGTATGTGCGTGCCCATGCAAGTCACCATCTGATCATTTAAGCAAATACGCAATGGAAGCGCCAGAGTTAGAAAAGGGAAAGAAAAAAGCAAGTTACCATATTTTTAGAGAATTTATGAGTTGATGTTTGGGTGGAACTTCTTTACTGAATGGATTTTAATATCATTTGAAAAACTTGTGTGCGCACATTTTCTCTTTATGTACACTATATTCATTCTTGTTCATTATTTTTGTATCTTATCTGCTGAAGAGGACCACAGATAGTGGTCGAAATATACGGACCTTTTGTATCGCTGATCTTATTTCTCCAATAGTGGGTTAAGTCTTATTTTACCAATGCACGGGTACGATGCGTTTCCCTAATGTATATGTATGTATAAATGTACTTACGTTAAGCAAATTCAAGCAACATGAAATCATGACTTTTCAATTTTGGCTGAGTTGACAATGGACGAATGTATTTATTTGAGGATCAGAATGAGAGTCACTAGATCGACCACCATTCTTAGGGATAAAAAGTTTAGTATAATGTCTTTAAAGTACACACCTAGAATTAATATTTTAAGGTATATTTACCTTTACTTTATACAAAACATTTAGAATCAAGCTTGTAAAAAAATTAATATCTAAACACAAGCGTTTGATATTATGCTTATAAAGGATTTTTTTCACTTAGGATAAACGTTTATAGTTAGTCTCATTAAACAATTGTTTAATAACACTCTAAGCAAACGTTTGATTGTAAGTTTGTAAAAGAGGTAATGTTTCTCACATAACAAACGGATATTCTCATATAGCCTTGAGCGAGATTTCATTATCTAGTCAAGCCTCTCTAGTAACCTTTACGTATTTAGAGAAGGAAAAGTCTATAATGATACACTAGTTATGAAATTAGCAGCAGGTATGATTTTAGAAAAGAAATTATAATCTTGTACTACGTTTGAAATATAGATGACATCTTTAAAGTGTAAATTATCTGCTTTGTCAGGTTGTTGTACCAAGTGTCAAAGATAAAGGTGACGATGAAGATAAAGATAAAGATAAAGAAAAAGATAAAAATAAAAAAGACAAAGACAATGACAATGACAATGATAATGACAATGACAATGACAATGACAATGACAATGATAATGACAATGACAATGACAATGACAATGATAATGACAGTGACAATGACAATGACAATGACAATGACAAAGATAAAGATAAAGATGACAGATATAAATACAAAGATAAAGATGACAGACATAAAGACAAAAATAACAAACCCTATGAATATAACGATAACACATTCCTCTTGTATCCAGTTCTTTCCTCACCCTAGCAACCCTTCTTCTTCTTAGTCTTTCTCCCAAGATCAATCTATCTATTTCTGCTTTTCATATTATTTTCTTTCTTATAATTTTCTTTACTCATTCCATCTTTCCATTCTTTGATCATCCCTATTTGACAGTTCCCTTTCTACTTACACTCTCCGCTTCACCCTCATGTTTCTCACTCTATCCATCCTCGTAATATCCATCATATTTGTTGAAGACTTCATCTCAAATATTTTTATGTTTAAATAGGAGATTGGTAAGATCTGGTTTACCAACAGGGTATTTAACGAATGAAATAGACTTAGTAACCATGTAGTGAGCGCTGAAAAATTTGTTGTTTTAAGAAAAGGTAAGATAACTTTACGGATAGGGATATATGCCTGGTGTAGGCCTTATGGTCTCTTGCAGTATCCTCCTTTGTCATATTCTTATGTTCCTTCGCACCTTTAAATTCTAAGTCTGTTACATAAAGTATCGTGAGCATAATTACTCCTTTGTAAAAGTAAATGCATCCCAAATACCTTTTATTCCCTCCATATATTTATTTGCTTCTCTTTATAATTCATCTTTATCCTCTCGCCTCCGTTCCCTGCTATATGTGACCCTAAATACATAAATTGTGTACTATTCCTAACCTCTCACCCATACTCGCCTTAATTTCACCTTTAATTTCACCTGAATTTCACCTTTAATTTCACCTTAATTTCACTTTGATTTCACCTTTTGAACATTTAGTCACTATACCTTTTCCCAATTTACTTTCAGCTTTCTCTTCTCACATGTCCTCTCAAACTCCACCGATGAATGTCGTTGTAATAACAATAACATTAACAAAAATGACCAAAAAGTAAAAAAAAACATTACACCATATTAGACGCAGCCTCTGTATCAATAGCAGCATCACAAACAACAATAATGTTAAGAAAAAAAATCAGTAATAACAGTGTGCTAGAAATACAGACAGTAAAAACAATAGAAAAAACGTGAAAAATAACAACATAAAGAATAGCAAAAAACTCAATAACAAAAACAAAAGTGATGAAACACGAGCTAATAAAACATGAAAAAAAAACAGAAAAACAACAAAGATATCAGAATAATCATTAAAAACAACATAAAAACAAACTACCAAAAACACTGCGACAAAAACAAAGACAACAAGAAGCTAAGGACTAAAAAATCAATAGGATATTAAAAAAATATATATATCAGACAAAAACAACAACACCCTGCCAACAAAAGCACAACAACAAAATATATCTCCTATGAAAGAAAAAAAAAAACAGCGTCAACGCTAACAACAGTCCTAGTACCTCCTCACACCCAGCAGCTATCCAAAAACACATGCCAACAAAAACACATGATAACGAAAAAAACAGGTGTGCACAAAAATCTAAGCTCCCCTTGAGATACTTCAGTACAACCCCAGTTTGCCAAAGGTACATTGCATACAGCTTCGTTCGTATTTCATAATGTTTGACCTCAAGAATACCAGAATTTTACCATCGTCCCTGATCCATAGATTTAATATTTTCACAGAGTATCATATAGGGGGACGGCGGGGTCGGAGTGTATTTTTCAATGTGGTTCATATGTTTCAAAGGGTGAAACGACTCGTAATGCATTGATTAAACTGAGGGAAAGAGAGCTTTAAAGAGCTGGAGAGAACGTGCGAGGGTGGTGCAACTAACAACCAAATTGTGTGTTTGTGTGTGTGTGTGTGTGTGTGTGTGTGTGTGTGTGTGTGTGTGTGTGTGTGTGTGTGTGTGTGTGTGTATGTGTGAGTGCGTGTGTGTGTATGTATGTATGTATGTATGTGTGTGTGTGGGCGCGCGTGTGTGTATGTGTGTATGTGTAGGTGCGTGTGTGCGTTTGTGTGTGTGTGTGCGTGCGTGTGTGTGTGTGCGTGTGTGTGTGTGTGTGTGCGTGTGTGCGTGTGTGCGTGTGTGTGTGTGTGTGTGTGCGTGTGTGTGTGTGCGTGTGTGTGTGTGTGTGTGTGTGTCTGTGTGTTTGTGTGTGTGTGTGTGTGTGTGTGTGTGTGTGTGTGTGTGCGTGTGTGTGTGTGTGTGTGTGTGTGTGTGTGTGTGTGTGCTTGAGTGCGAGCGCGCGCGTGTATATCTATATATATATATATATATATATATGTATATATATATGTATATATATATATATATGTGTGTATATATATACATATATATATGTATGTATATATATGTATATATATATATATATATATTTCTGGGGCACAGGTTTTCTCTAAGGCAATTCTGGTTGAAATCAACTGCACTAGTTGCTTTAACAATCTTCAAGACTGTATTCTTTAATCTGGAGAATACTTTCCTATTAGCAACTGAGAGGGACAGGAAGTAGTCAT
>NC_134809.1:23986907-23999407 GCF_046742065.1 Oratosquilla oratoria | reverse complement strand
ATATATATATATATATATATATAATATATATATATATATATATATGTATATATATAGACTTAACACAATATGTGATGAAAAGAAGTAACAGTAGAAGCAATGTGTTATGAGAGTTGGTCTAGGTAAAGGAAGTATAATAGTAGGAGGAGGAGGAGGAGGAAAAGAAGGAGTAGGAGAGAATAAAGAGAGACAGAGAGAGAATTCTAAAGGAAGGACAGCTGCGATGTGAAAGAAAAAGAGAAAAAGAAGAAGAATAAACAAGTTTATTTTGTAAAAAGGAAAAAACTAAAGAGAGCAAGTGATAATCATATAAGGTTAAAGAAGCAGAATAAGAAGAGTAAAAAGAGAGAGAGAGGGCGAGAGAGAGAGAGAGAGAGAGAGAGAGAGAGAGAGAGAGAGAGAGAGAGAGAGAGAGAGAGAGAGAGAGAGTTGAGTTTTCTCAAAGAAGAGAAAATGTAGAAAGAAACAAAACAGATACAAGGAGGAGGAAACAGCACAACATAAAACTGAAACCTCTTTTACACACGAGAGTTTAAAAAAATGACTAATTATCTAAGAGACTGCACTTGGGGAAGGGAACTACCTCTTTTCCTCTTCCTCTTCCTCTTCCTCCTCCTCCTCGTCCACCTCCTCCTCCTCCTCCTCTTTCTCCTTCTCCTTCCTTTCGTCTTCTTCCACCTCCTCTTCGTCTTACTCCCCTACCTCATCCTCTTCCTCCTTGCCCTCCTTCTCTTCTTCCCTCTTCGTCTCCACCTGGCATTTGTTATCTATATATTCTTCCTCCTCTTCCTCCTCCTCTTCCTCCTCCTTCTTTGTCCTTCATCACCCTCTCTCTCTCTCTCTCTCTCTCTCTCTCTCTCTCTCTCTCTCTCTCTCTCTCTCTCTCTCTCTCTCTCTCTCTCTCTCTCTCTCTCTCTCTCTCTCTCTCTCTCTCTCTCTCTCTCTCTCTCTCTCTCTCTCTCTCTCTCTCTCTCTCTCTCTCTCTCTCTCTCTCTCTCTCTTCCCCATCCCACTCCCCTCCCTCTCTGTCTATCTTTGGCCTTACCCGTCTGTCTTCTCCTTCATCTCCCTCACCGTCACTCCCAACTCCTACTCCCTTACGCCTCCCCTCCCATCTCCATCTCCTCCCTTACCCCTTCTGTTCCCTCTCAATTGCTCCGACCCCTCCCTCTCCATTTCCCCTCTGCCCTTCACTCTTTGTCCGCTCCCTATCTCTCTTTGTTTTCCGTAACTACTCCCTCTCTATCTCCCCTCTTTCCTCCCCAATTTCTCCCCTCTGCCTCCCCCCTTCCCACCTCTTCACGTCCCCCTCTTCCCCTTTTTCCTCTTCCTCTTTTCTCTCCTCCATGGACTTTTCCCTCAACTTCTTCTCCTCTTTTTACCTCTCATCCATCTTCCTCTCTATACCTCTGCCTCTACCTCGCCCCGTCACGCTCCTCTCCACTCTCTTTCCTCTTCCTCTTTCTCGTCCTTTCCTCTTTCCATCACCCTCCCTCTGCTTCTTCCCACTACTCTTTCATTCCATCTACCTCCCCCTTTCTGTCTCTCAATCTCCTATCTATCCGTCTCCCTATGCCTTACCCTCCAACTTTCCCGCTCAATTTCCTTCTTCTCTACCTTTTTCCCATCCCTACACCTCTTTCCTCTTTTATCTTCCTCCTCTTCCCTCACTCCTCAATTTCCGGTCGCTTTCCTTTTCCTCCATACTCTCCTTTCCTCCCTTCTCCCATTGCCTTACCTCTACTCCATCTCCCTCCTCTTCTCTTTTCCATCTTTATCTCCTTCTACCCTCACTCTCCCCTTCCCACTCCTCCTTCTCTCTCTCCCCCTCTCCCTCTCCTCCCTCTCCCTCTCCCTCTCCCCCTCCTTCCTCCTCCTCCCTCCCCCTCTCCCTCTCCCTCTCCTTTTCCCTCTACTTCTACCTCTCCCTCTCCCTCTCCCTCTCCCTCTCCCTCTCCCTCTCCCTCTTCCTCTGCCCCTCCTCTATCAGCATCGGAAAGGACCACTCCAGGAGGGACTTGGGTCTCGACCGCAGAGGAGCTCAGTGGCCGCAAGATGGAGTGGTCAGTAAACACAATTCATGGAAAGCATGCACGATGAAAATGCGTTAATATTACATTGTGGAATTTTCTGACTCTCCCGAATATACATATCTATGTATATACGAGAATATGTTTATATATACTTATATACATGTAGATATATATTACATATATGTGTGTGTGTATGTGTATGTATTTATGTATTTGTATAATAAGAATCGTCTTTCTTTGCCACAGAGTCATGGAAATTTAACAGTTGTATGATATTTTCTTTAGATCAAAGTTATTCCAAGGATTCGATAAGATCGGGTTCTTCAGGAGCAAACCCAATCTGGCTGGTGTGTCATCTCCTCTCGCTCTTACCGTTCCTTCGACCAATTATGTCACAGGATTGTTGATTAGTACACTTTGAGGTACATTTTTCATTATAAATGATGTCATGTATCATACATAATAATCAAAATTAAATCAAAGTCTCTTATATATTTCATGAATCGGAATAATACTCTATAAAAGAAAATATGAAGGGTCGTGACTTACAAGTTTATATTCTGAGGTAAGCCCAATGCTATACAACAAAATTATGAAAACGATCATTTTATTCATCTATGAATTAATGCAGGTCAGGGACATAAGAAATAAAAAAAGACATATATCTTCTTTGAACCCCCCCTCCCCTCTCTACAGATATTAAAAAAACAAACAAAAAAATACAAAGTATGACCCGCTCTACCGTAATAGCCTCCTATATATCACAATGGGTATTCAATTTCCTACGATGGTGTTTTTCTTTGGTTTTCTTCCGAAGGAGCCCAAAGTCCATTCCGTTTAGAGCCACAATCAACAGTGCACTTGTGCGTATGTGTGTGTGTGTGTGTGTGTGTGTGTGTGTGTGTGTGTGTGTGTGTGTGTGTGTGTGTGTGTGTGTGTGTGTGTGTGTGTGTGTGTGAACAAGCGCATGTTTCTGTCTTTCTGTTTGTCTTTCAGTTTTTCTGCCTGTCTCTCTGTCTATCTGTATCTATCTGTCTGTCTGTCGTCTGTGTGTGTGTGTGTGTGTGTGTGTGTGTGTGTGTGTGTGTGTGTGTGTGTGTGTGTGTGTGTGTGAACAAGCGCATTTTTCTCTCTGTCTTTCTGTTTGTCTTTCTGTTGTTCTGCCTGTCTGTCTGTCTGTCTGTCTATCTGTCTGTCTGTCTGTTTGTCTGTCTGTCTGTCTGTTTGTCTGTCTGTCTGTCTGTCTGTCTGTCTGTCTGTCTGTCTGTCTGTCTGTCTGTATGTCTATCTTCTCGACTATTTTTCTGTCTACTTATCTGTTTGTCTGTCTGTCTGTCTGTCTTCTTGATTGTCTGTCTGTCTACCTACATGTTTGTCTGTCAGTCCTCCTGTCTGTCTATCCATTTGCTTGTGTATTTATCTGTCATTTCGTTTGCCGGAGACTATGTCTAGGCCAGGTGCCAAAAATCAACAAACAAATAATAATAAATATATATCCTCCTCCTCCTCCTCCTCCTCCTACTCCTCCTCCTCCTCCTCCTCAACCTCCTCCTCCTCTCCTTCGCTCACTCCCCAACTTCCGGTTGCTCTCTTTTTTCCTTCATACTCTCTTTTCCCCTTCCTCTCTTTGACTTACCCCTACGCCATCTCTCTCCGCTAGTCTTTTCCATCTTTACTTCCCTCTGCTCTCACTCTCCCTTTCTCTCTCCTTCTCCTTCTCCCTCGTCTTCTCCCTCTCATTCTCCTTTTCCCTCTCCTTTCCCTATCACTCTCACTCTCCTTCTTACTCTCACTCTTACTCTCACTTTCACTCTCACTCTCACTCTCACTCTTACTCTCACTTTCACTCTCTCACTCTCACTCTCACTCTCACTCTCACTCTTACTCTTACTCTTACTCCTACTCCTGCTCTTTCTCTTACTCTCCTCCTTCTCCCTCTCCCTCTTCCTCCTCCTCTCCCTCTTCCTCTCCCTCTCCCTCTCCTTCTTCTTCCTCTCCTTCTCCTTCTCCCTCTCCCTCTCCCTCTCCCTCTCCCTCTCCCTCTCCTTCTCCCTCTCCCTCTCCCTCTCCCTCTCCCTCTCCCTCTCACTCTCACTCTCACTCTCACTCTCACTCTCCTCCCTCCAACAAGCGGATGAACACACCAAAGAACTGATGAACAAAAATCATAAATAGAAATGTAAGTAAAGAAATAGCACAGGTGATACTGGTGTAGTTGTGTAGAGAAAACTACATAGAAATCGTAATAGAATAGGAACATGTCATTAAGCGTTGGAAGAAGTGATTGAAACGAATGGGAAGGTACACAAACGTGAAGAAGAGAAGAAGTGATGGAAAGAATGGGGAAGAGGGAAGGGAGTGAAGAAGAGGAGGATGAGGAGGTAGAAGAGGAGGGGGAAGAGGAGGAGAAGGAGGAGAAGGAGGTATAGGAGGAAGGGGGAGGAGGAACAGGAAGGAACACAAACGTGAGGAAGAGAAGAAGTAATGGAAAGAATGGGGAAGATGCGGAGGTAGAAGAGGAGGAGGAATTAGAAGAGGAGGGGGGAGAGGAGGAGGAGGAGGAGGAGGAGGAGGAGGAGGAGAAGGGTGAATAGGAGGAGGAGGAGGAGGAGCAGGAGAAGTGGATCGAAAAAGTGGAAGATGATTGGAAAAAAGAGAGAGGAAAGGAAGATAGAGAGAGTAAAAGAGAGAGAAAGTGAAGAAGATAAAGAGAGGTGTTATGAGTGGAGGGGAGGCGATGAGGGAGGTAAGTGGAGGGAAGGATGATAAGAAGGAAAGAATAAGGGAGGGAAGAAAGGAAAGGAAGGCAAATGGAAGGCATAAAGAGAGAATGAACACAGATTAAAAGGATAAAAAGAGGAAGAAGAGGAAGAGAAAGAGAGAGAAGAAGGGAAGGTAAGGGATGGGAGATGGGGCAAAGGGAAAGGAAAGGGAGGGAGAATGGGTGAAGGGAAAGAGGGTAAGGGAGCGGTTAGGTAGGGTGGGGAGACAATGTATGGGGAAAGAAGAGGAAGAGGGTAAGGAGGGGGAAGGGAAGGAGGAAGGGGATCGGAAAGGGGAGGGGGGAGGGGAGGCGAGGGGAAGGTATAAGGAGGAAAAGGGGAAGGGGAGGGGGAAGGGGAGGGGGAAGGGAAGGGGGAAGGGGAGGGGGAAGGGGAGGGGGAAGGGGAGGGGGAGGTTACGAGGAGGGAAAGGGGAAGGGAGGGGAAAGGGGAGGGGGAAGGGGAGGGGGAAGGGAAGGGGGGAGGGTACGAGGAGGGAAAGGGGAAGGGGAGGGGGATGGGGGGTATTCGGCGCCTAGCAACATAGAGGGTTCAGTGAATTTAGCTTGCCAACGCAAGGCAGCATCAACACCACCTCCACCACAACCACCACCACCACCATCAACACTGCCAACAACAAAAACAGCAGCAATAACAGCAACAATGACAACAACAACAACAACAATAACAACAACAACCATGACAGGATCGTCAACAACAATAACATCAACAGTAATAAATATAACATCAACAACAACAAGAATGACATCAACAACAGCAATAACAACAACAATAACAACAACATCAATAACATCAACTAAAAACAACAACAAACAACACCAATAACAATAACATCAACAAGAACATCAACAGCAACCACGGCAGCAACAACAACAACAACAACAACAACAACAACAACAACGACAACAATATCAACAACAATAACATCATCAACAACAACATCAATAACAACTACAAGAAACAACAAGAGCAAAAAGCAACAACAATAACAACTCTCTTCCTCTACCTCCTCCCTCAACATTTTCTCCTTCACCCAGTTCCTTCTTCCTCCAACACTTGCTCCTTCGCCAACTTCTTCACCATTGCTGCCTGTGGTACCATTTTCTCCTCCTCCACCACCACATTCACCGCTTTCTTCATCACCACCTCCCTCTCCACCATCTCCTCCTTCTCTGCCACCTTCCCCTTTCCTCCTCCACCACCTCCCTTTTCACCACACCATCATTATCATCATCGTCATCACCATCCCCATCACCATTACCATCATCACCATCACCATCACCATGATCGTCATCGTCATCATCATCGTCATCGTCATCGTCATCGTCATCATCATCGTCATCATCATCATCATCATCATCATCATCATCATCATCATCATCATCATCATCATCATCATCGACATCATCATCATCATCATCATCATCATCATCATCATCATCATCATCATCATCATCATCATCATCATCATCATCATCATCATCATCATCATCTCCTTCCAATTCCCTCCACCAATTCCTCCTCCAGTCTTCCTCCTTCCGCTACTCCTCCCCCTCCTCCTCCTCATCTTCCACCTCCACTACATCTACTTCTCCACTCCATCTCTCCACTTTTTCTCAGATTCCTTCCTCCACACTCTTTCCACAAAATTTAACCACTCCACATACTCCACCTTCTTCATCCCTCCTCCACTTTTACTCTCATCATCTTCTTCATATCCTTTGATTTCCTCCACAACCTCCTCTCACCTCCATCTTCCTCCCCACTTCCCTCCATTCCTTTACCTTTCTCCCCTCCACATTCTTGTTCCACCCTCTTTCTCCTTCTAGGAGACAATGATGATTCTGTATGGGACGGACATCATAGAGAATCATCTCCCCCCCTCCTAAGATCATCTTTAGATCCAATCCATTCCTTCACTTCTATATGGAGGTGTAGTCCCGGAGGGCTGACACTCGGTGTTCAAGACAATTCCGGGGCCTTTTACTGATTACAACACAGAAAGTACTCCAACGTATCTTCCTGGAGAGGTCTACGAGTGTTCTATTCAGGTGTACAATGAAAGGAAAATCATTATAATTTATCATAGTTTCCCCCCCCCCCAAATTCCTCGATGATTTATCTTCGTATTTCAAGGATTACAAAACATTCATGTATCAACATTCACGGCTTCGTGAACAGATATGTCCCGGTGCATTGTTGCTTTAGTTCCATAATACACTTAACTCAATTGAGGTCACTGGATCCTGGTAATTACCGACATATATATACAGTGAGCTGTTATCCTACACACACATGATGATACAGTATTCGCTCTCTCTAGACTCATCCTCGTGTAAAGACATATTCTTAGACACGTCTCTCTTTAGCTCTTTATACATGAGTACCATTGATTAACTAGACAATGTATGACATATAAGATAACGCGCGATAACAGCGCAAGATGGTTCAAATGAATAGAACTCACTTCGGTTGTTCTTGAACTTCTTGCAAATCCATATCCGCCATCTTCTTCTGTCTTGTGCATGTTCCGTCCAGTGATCTGAAACGTCACTATTTCTCTTCCCCACCTCCTCCTCCTCCTTTACGCCATCAATCCACCTCATTCGTCGTCTTCCTGATGGTCTTCTCTCTTCCACACACGCGTTCATCACCATTCTAGGTATCCTGCTGTCCTCCAAGCGTGTAATATGCTCTACCCATCTTATCTTATTTCTCTCAATATCTATGATAACCTACACTCATGAAAACAGTACTGTTAATGAAACCAACCTAGAGCCTCATATGAACAGAAGCGCTGGTAAATTACAGCTAATAAAGACATCAATCCTCTGTACACCGTATTCAAGATGATGCGTGTGCTGATACTGTTATGTCATCAATGCTCGCAGACGCTTCCAAGAACACTCTGTCGGTTGTTTTGCTTTGCTTATGAACCATTCTCTGCCAATCCATCTCACACTGATGTTCTTCATCGTGTCTAGACTAACGAGTTCTTGTTCTTCTTCTTCGTCGCTCTTCATCCCTCCGATATGACCTTATTATGAACTGACTTGTCGAAGTCTTCACAGATAAGGTCGGAGGTGATGTCTTGCAGAACCTTCAGTCTTCAGTCTGAAGGCTTCTGGTAGGGTCAGGCTTGGTGTCTGCCAATGTCCGCCTTCCACTTCCAGAAGAAGAGTTCTCGTCTTGGTTCTTGGACAGGTTTGGTTTTTGTAGATCTTGTCTTGTTACTTATCAAGAGATGTTAAGTTCTTCGGGTCTTCAGAAGAGAAGAATGAAGAATAGATCAGAGTTTTTCTAAAATTGAATAAAATCGATTTCCCTTAACCAGAATAAAATTATCAAATGTCTTGGTTAGTAAAGTAAACCTCATAATTTAGTATAACAGCTTACCAGTAACGTATCACCCAATCACCAATCACAATTTAACATACTACAACACCTGATCATCTACATAACATCTAATCACTCATTATAAATATAATCATTTATTATAGTAACACCCAATCATTCTTGTTTATACCCAGTCACCAAACATGTGACCTGATCACTGTACACATCAACCAATCCATCTTTACCGACACGTAATTACTCCCAGCATCACCTGATCATTTCGATCTCTCTTACCTAATCACGCGACGCAGCAACCCATCACTTGCTACGTCACACCTAATCACTCGCTCATGTCACCTAATCAATCACCTCATCATTTGTCTCATTCCCTGACATCAAACAACATTACGTAAGCAAAGGGGGGGAGGGGGAGGGGGGAGAAGGAGGGAAAGGGGAGGGGGAGGAGGGGTATGGAAAGGGGAGGGTAAGGGGGGAGAGGGAGGGAAAGGGGAGGGGGAGGAGGGGTATGGAAAAGAATAAGGGAGGAAGAAAAGGAAAAGGAAGAGGAACAGGAAGAAAGAGATGAAGAGAAAGAGGAAGAAGAATGGGTGGAGGAGGAGAGAAATAGATAAAGTAGAAGAGGTGAAGGAAGAGAAAAATAGAAAGAGAAAGAGAAGGAAAGTGAAAGAGTAGAGAAAGAGGAAGATGAGAAGGAAGAGAAATAAGAGGAAAGAGAAGGAGGAAGAGGAAGAGGAGAAGGAGGAGGAGGAAAAGGAAGGATAGAAGGAAGAGGAAAAGGAGGAAAAAGAAGAAAAAGAAGAAATATAAATAAAGAAAAAAAAATAAAAAAAAAGAGAAAAAGAAAGGGGTAGAGAAAGAAGAGGAAGAGGCAGACAAAGAGGAAGAGGCAGAGGAAGACGAAGAGGAAGAGGAAGAGGAAGAGAAAGAAAAAGAGAAAGAGAAAGAGAAAGACGAAGAGGAAGAGGAAAAGGAAGAGGAAGAGGAAGAGGAAGAGGCGAAGACGAAGACGAAAACTAGGACGAAGAGTAAGAGTAAGAGGAAGAGGAAGAGGAATAGGAAAAGAAACAATAAAAAGGAGAAAAGGAAAAGGAAAAAAACAAAGAGGAAAATAGTCACTTTTTGATGGAAAGCGGTTTACAAGACCCTGTGACTAGTCAATCTACTTTATTGTATTTTTTTTTTCCATACCATCATCTTTGTCATCAAAATTATTTGAAATAATTATTCAGTGTTTTTGTTTCTTTTTTCTTCTCCTTCTCTCTTTCCTTCCTTCCCTCCTTCCCTCCTTCCCTCCTTCCCTTCTTTACTCCTTCCTTCCTTCTCACTCTCTTCTTCACACATTCTCCTCCTTATTTCTTCCATCCCTACCATCTCTCCCTCCCTCCCATCCCTCTTCCCCTCCTCCCTCCCAACCCTCTTCCCTTCCTTCCTCCCATACCTCTTTCCTTCCTCCCTCCCATACCTCCTCCCCTCCTCCCATCCCATCCCTCTTTCCCTCCTCCTTCCCATTCATCTTCCCCTCCTCCATACTCTCCTCCCTCCCATCTTTCTTCCCCTCCTCCCTATTCTCCACCCTCCCATCCCACCCCTCTTCCCCTCCTCCCTTCCACCCCTCTTCCGCTCCTCCCTCCCATCCCTCTTCCCCTGCTCCCACCTATACCTCTTCCCCTCCTTCTTCTCACCCCTCTTCCCCTCCTCCCTCCCCTCCTACCTCCCCCTTCACCTCCTAATTCCCTCCCCTCCTACCTCCCCCCTCACCTCCTACCTCCTCCCTCCCCTCCCTATCCGCTCCCTCCTATCCCTCTTCCCCTCCTCTCCTTCCTCCCTCCTCTCCTCCCTCCCTCCTCTCCTCCCTCCCTCCTCTCCTCCCTCCCTCCTCTCCTCCCTCCCTCCTCTCCTCCTCCCTCCTCTCCTCCCTCCCCCCCTCCTCTCCTCCCTCCCTCCTCTCCTCCCTCCCTCCTCTCCTCCCCCCTCCTTTCCCTCCCCTCTCCCCCCCTCGATCCTCCACCTCTTCGCTCATCTCTCGCCTCTCCTCGGTCTAATCCAAACACCTTATCACGTTACCCGACCACTTCGCCTCCCCCATCCTACTTAGGACCTCATTATCTCTATCACTCTACAACCCTTTCATTCTTCTTCCTCCTCTTCCTTCTCCTCCCCCCGCCTCCTCCTTCTCCTCCTCCACCCCTTTACCTCTTCCTCCCCTCTTCCTCCTCCCCTCTTCCCCCTCCTCCTCTTCCCATCACCTCTTTCTCTGAAATCCTGGGAGTTAGCTGATGGATTATATTAATCTCTTTCCTCCTCTCACTCCTCCTCCTCCTCCTCTTCCTCCTCTTTCTTCTATTCTTCCTCCTTCTCGTGCTCTTTCTCCTCCTTCTCCTCCTCTTCCTCCTACTCTTCCTCCTCCTTCTCCTTCTCTTCCTCCTACTCTTCCTCCTCCTCCTCTTCCTCCTCCTCCTCTTCCTCCTCCCCTTCCTCCTCCTCCTCCTGCTCTCCTTCGTTTTTGCATTACTTCCATCGTTTTGTTATCATTTCTGTTTTCTTCCTCCTCATTCTCATTACCCCCCCTTCCCCTCCTCACCTCCTCCTCTCTTCTTCTCCTTCTCATCCATTCTCAAATTTGTCTTCCCTTTTTTACCTATTCTTTCCCCCCCCATTCCATAACCTAAGAAATTATCTATATAATATTCTCCCACTTAAACTCCCCCAATCCTTCCTCTCCCCACCTTACTCATTTCCCTCCCCATCTAACCCTCCCACTCCTCAACATCCCCCTCCCCGCCTCCACCTATCCCCTCCCTTCTCCTCTCCTCCTCTCCACCTCTCCCTCAACATTCTTCCCCTCCCTTCTCTCCTCCCCTCCTCCCCTCTTTACCCACCTCTCCCCCTTCCCCCTTCTCCCTCTCTCCCTCCCCCCCCCCTCCCCCCTTCCCCCTCCTCCCTCCCCCTTCCCCATCCCTCCCTCCCTCATCACCCCCATTTCCTCCCTCCTCTCCCCGTTCCCATCTCTTCCTCCCCTTCCCTCCCTAGATCTTCCCACTGTCCCTAGATCTTCCCCTCCCCATCTCTCCCCTTTCCCTTTGCCCTTCTCCCCTCCTTTATTCTTTCTTTACCCCTTCACACTACTCCCCCACTTCCCCACTCCTTATCTACCTTTTCCTATCCCCCTCCCCATCTCCTCTTCTCAACCTCTCCCAGCCACGGCTCTTCCCTCAGACACCACCCCTCCCCCTACCACTCCTCCTTCCCACCATAAACCTCCCACATCCCCCTCCATCATCCCCCTCCCCATTCCCAGCCCCTTTCTCATCCTTTCCCCCCTTCCCTCCTCTCCCTCCTCCTCCCCTCCCCTCCCAATCCCCTCCTCACCTCTTCCCCTCTCCACCCTCTTTAGATCTTCTCCTTCCTCTCCCCACTTCTTCACCAACTCTCCCTCCCCACCTCCTCATCTCCCCTTCCCTTCCCCTTCCCCATCTCTTCTCCTCCCCCTCCCCCTTCCCCTTCCCCACCTCCTCTTCTTCTCCACCTCCCCCTTCCCCTTCCCCACCTCTTCTCCTCCCCCTCCCCCTTCCCCTTCCCCACCTCCTCTTCTCCTCCCCCTCCCCCTTCCTCTTCCCCACCTCCTCTTCTTCTCGACCTCCCCCCCTCCCCGTCCCCCTCCTCGCCTCTTCCCCCAATGCCATTATCTTGGCACTACACGTAGCACCTGCTCAATTATGCCAATTTCATCCATGTCCCAATTATTTCCAATCAGCACACCATTACTCTGTGTCTGTTCCTCCCCAATCCTCCCCAATCCCCCCCAATCCCCCTTCACCCCCTCCCCCTTTCCCTCCGTCCCTTCTAACCTTGAAAATCACCCTTTACCTCTCAATATGCCCTTCTACCCATAATGGACACTCACCCTTTGACCCTTAGTAATCACCCTTTAACCCTTAGTAATCACCCTTTAACTCTTAGTAATCACCCTTTCTCCTAGGTCGGTCACCCTTTAACCCTTAGTCATCACCCTTTAACCCTTAGTAATCACCCTTTAACCCTTAGTAATCACCCTTTAACCCTTAGTAATCACCCTATTCTTAGTAATCACCCTTTAACCCTGGCCTGTGGTGGTGGTCCTATGGGAGGGACGTCAGAGGGAGTCACCTCCCTATTGCTTGTCTTTAAACCCATCAACACATTTAAATATAATTAGTGGTACAACCCCGAAGGGCTGACATTCGGTCTCAGGAATAAAATCAAGATTCTCTCTCTCTCTCTCTCTCTCTCTCTCTCTCTCTCTCTCTCTCTCTCTCTCTCTCTCTCTCTCTCTCTCTCTCTCTCTCTC
>NC_134809.1:23971907-23974407 GCF_046742065.1 Oratosquilla oratoria | reverse complement strand
ATCGTTTATATGTGGAACGGGTTTGCGGTTGGAATCACGCGGATACCCGGCTCTATGTCTGATTGACAACATTGCCACTAGTACTCCTCCTCCTGCTCTTCGTCTTCCTTTTCCTCTTCCCTTTCCTCCTCCTTCTCCTCCTCCTGCTCTTCGTCTTCCTCCTCCTCCTCTTCCCTTTCCTCCTCCTTCTCCTCCTCCTGCTCTTCGTCTTCCTCCTCCTCCTCTTCCCTTTCCTCCTCCTTCTCCTCCTCCTGCTCTTCGTCTTCCTCCTCCTCCTCTTCCCTTTCCTCCTCCTCCTCCTCCTCCTCCTCTTCCCTTTCCTCCTCCTTCTCCTCCTCCTGCTCTTCGTCTTCCTCCTCCTCCTCTTCCCTTTCCTCCTCCTTCTCCTCCTGCTCTTTTTCTATTCCTCAATATTCTCCCCCTCTTCCTCTTCCTCTTCCTCCTCCTTTTCCTCTTTCTCGTCCTCCTCTTTCTTTTCCTCCTTCTCCTCCTCCTCCTCCTCTTCCTCCTCCCCCGGCTCTATGTCTGATTGACAACAGTGCCACTGCTCTTCCTCGTCCTCGTCCTCTTCCCTTTCCTCCTCCTTCTCCTCCTCCTTCTCTTTCTATTTCTCCTCTTCCTTCTCCTCCTCCTCCTCTTCCGCTTTCTCTTCTTTCTCCTCCTCCTCTTCCTCTTCCGCCTCCTCTTCTTTCTCCTCCTTCACCTATACTTTTCTCCCTTCTCCTCTTTCCCCTCTTCTTCCTTCTTTTCTTCCTCCTCGTCCTCTTTTCCTCCTCTTTTTCCTCCTCCTTTTCCTCCTTCACTTCCAGCTCTTTCCCTCCTTCTTTCTCCCTTTTCCCCTCCTCTTCCTCCTCTTCTTCCTTCTCCTCCTCTATTCCTCCTCTTTCTCCTCGTCCTCCTCTTGCACTACTTTCATCGTGTCATCATCATCATCATCATCATCATCATCATCATCATCATCATCATCATCATCATCATCATCTTCATCTTCATCTTCATCATCATCATCATCATCATCATCATCATCATCATCATCATCATCATCATCATCATCATCATCATCATCATCATCATCATCATCATCATCATCATCATCATCACCACCACCACCACTACCATTGTTATCGTTATCGTCATTGCCACTATCACCAACACCATGGTGATGACTATACTTATCGTTATTATCCCCTCCATCACCACACCAACACCACCATTACCACTACTTACACTGCGACCACTTTTATGAATAAAATCGCTTGGCGGCAGACAGAAGAACAGCCATAAAGTCGACTTAATGGGAGTTATCAGTCTTTTATTTGTTTTTCTATTGGCATGTTTTTTGTAGCAGTCTGTATCAACAGTCTACATATTCATTCTACATAGACAGACCTCTGCACCTCCCTGTGTTGACAGTCTTCCATTATTCTGTTTCTCTCCATATTATTTTCTTATTATTTATTCATTTATTTATTTGTTTGTTTATTCGTTTGTTTATTTGCTTGAAAGTTTAGCTATTTCATTATTTATATATTCATTATTTATATACTTATCTATTCATCAAATATTCATTTGTTTATTTGATTATATGATTATTCATTATTTATCTGTATTTACCTATTTACTTGTTTATTGTTTGTTTATTTGTTTATTTGTTTATTTGTTTATTTGTTTATTTGTTTATTTGTTTATTTGTTTGTTTATTTGTTTATTTGTTTGTTTATTTGTTTATTTGTTTGTTTATTTGTTTATTTGTTTATTTGTTTATTTGTTTATTTGTTTATTTGTTTATTTGTTTATTTGTTTATTTGTTTATTTGTTTATTTGTTTATTTGTTTATTTGTTTATTTGTTTATTTGTTTATTTGTTTATTTGTTTATTTGTTTATTTGTTTATTTGTTTTTGTTTATTTGTTTATTTGTTTATTTATTTGTTTTTGTTTGTTTTTGTTTGTTTTTGTTTGTTCGTTTATTTGTTTATTTGTTTGTTTGTTTATTTGTTTGTTTTTGTTTATTTGTTTGTTTATTTGCATATTTGTTTACTTGTTTACTTGTTTACTTGTTTACTTGTTTACTTGTTTACTTGTTTACTTGTTTACTTGCTTATTTGCTTATTTGCTTATTTGTTTCTCTGTTTGTTTGTTTATTTGTTTATTTGTTTATTTGTTTATTTGTTTATTTGTTTATTTGTTTATTTGTTTATTTGTTTATTTCCTTATTTGTTTTTTTCTTTTTTTTCTTTGTTTATTTATTTATTTCTTTATTTGTTATTTGTTTATTTGTCTATTTGTCTATTTGTCTGTTTATCTGTTTATGTTTATCTGTATTTGTTTATTTATTTATTTGTTTATATGTTTATTTGTTTATGGTTATTTTGTTACTTGTTTATTTGTTTTTGTTTATTTGTTTATTTGTTTATTTGTTTATTTGTTTATTTGTTTATTTGTTTATTTGTTTATTTGTTTATTTGTTTATTTGTTTATTTGTTTATTTGTTTATTTGTT
>NC_134809.1:23959407-23966907 GCF_046742065.1 Oratosquilla oratoria | reverse complement strand
CTTATTCAGCCTCGACACTTCCAGGAAACACCTCAAAGCCCCTCAGAGGCACAACCTTGTAATAAACTCACCGTCCCACTTCCACGCTGTGGGAAGTGAGAAACCCCTGGCAAGATCAGAAAACTTAAATATTCTGCTTGTTTGTTTTTATAATTGTTTATTTATTTACTTATTTATCTAGCTACCTGTCTATCTATCTGTCTGTCTGTCTATCTGTTTATCCATTTATCTATGTACCTATTCATCGACTTACTTGTCTATATCTATTTATTTAAATGTTTATCTGTTTATTTATTTATCTATTTATCTACTTACGTATCTACTTCTGCATTTTTGTCATCCAACCTTTCATGGAACAAAAGGTCTCCTGTTTCTTATGATTAATATAATTCTAATTTATTATATCCGAGTCCCAAATAAGAACAAAATCGTCTACCAACACGTCCCTTGGATCCTGAGGCTTCCCTTCAGCTGAACAAAATCACTTCTCGATAACCAGAATAAAATAACCAAAGTGTGGAAAGTTTTCTTCCATAGAGGAACCCTCCCCTCCCCCTCCCCCACCCCCACCTGCTGGGACAACTGGGAAACGTTTGGAAGTGGGAAGAGAGGGAAGGAGAGGAAGAGAAGGAATGGGAGAGGAAAGAGAGAAGGATGAAAGCAATGAAGAATTATAGAAATGTGTGTGTTTATGTATGTGTGTGTGTTTGTGTATGTTTATGTGTTTGTGTATGTGTGTGTGTGTGTGTGTGTGTGTGTGTGTGTGTGTGTGTGTGTGTGTGTGTGTGTGTGTGTGTGTGTGTGTGTGTGTGTGTGTGTGTGTGTGTGTGTGTGTGTGTGTGTGTGTGTGTGTGTGTGTGTGTGTGTGTGTGTGTGTGTGTGTGTGTGTGTGTGTGTGTGTGTGTGTGTGTGTGTGTGAAAAGTTAATGGAATTATTTAACAAGTCAGTAGACACTGTAATCGGGCCTATATCTTAGGGGCAGGCAAACCTTGTTCCCGTTTTATTTTTATTTTTTTACAAAGAGTGATAAATCGTCCATGTACAACTACAGGACAATCAATTTGACTTCGGTTGTAGGTAAAATGCTGGAACCAACAATAACCAATAAAATCAGGACTCACATCGAGAGACCTAATTTGACTCGTGACTCACAGCTTGGTTTCACCAAGGGTAGGTGATGTATAACTAATCTTTTATTCTTTTACACTAATGTCTGTAAGGAGGCAGATAACAATAATTATTATAGTGTTATTCACCTTGACTTTAGGAAAGCGGTCGACAGGATGCCCAACGAAAGACTACTAAATCAATTCAAAGCCCATGGCATATGAGGGAAAGCGTTCCAGTGGATTAGAACATGGATTAGTAACAGAAAACAGCGAGTCACCATAAATGGCAGAGTATTACTAGAGGAGTTCCCCAATGCTCAGTTTTGTCTCCCTTATTGTTCTTTATGTATATATATATATAAATATATATATATATATATTATATATATATATATTATATATATATATATATATATATGTATATATATATATGACTTAGAAAAAATTTGATAGTGATGTTAGTAAGTTTGCGGACGACAGAAGAATAGGACGCCATATTAGGTCAGGAGAAAACACCGGGAAGATCCTAGCATTTTGTTTTCATGGTTTCTGAAATGGCAAACGAACTTCAATATCTTAAAGTTCAGTAAGTTAAATGTAGCTTTAGACAACACAAAAACAGATATAGCTTAGATAACGCCTCTTTAGGAAAAATAGAATGTGAGTGTGTGTGTGTGTGTACAAGTGATTCCTGCTCAAATCTAGAAAACAGAGCATCAATACTAGGGATAGAGCTAACAGGGCATTAGGATTTATTGCTAGAACTGTTACAAACAAAACTGCATATTTAGCTATCAAACTCTATCTGACGATAGACCCACCCTTGACTATGCGGTACAGTTTTGGACTCCGTTCTATAGAATAAATATAATTTCACTAGAATCAGTAGAGAGGAAATGACCAAAATTTTACAATCGCTCAGAAACTTACCTTACGCAGACTGGCTTAGGGACCTTAACTTACAATCGCTGGAAAGACGTAGAGGACGGTGCGATCTAATAAAGGTATTCAAACTGATCAAGGGCTTTAACAAGGGTAATGCAGACAAGGTCACCGTATCAAGACAACAGGACAGGACGACTCGTAGTAATGGATTTAAGTTGGACAAATTTAGATTTAAGAAGTAAATAGGCAAGAACTGGTTTACCAGTAGAGTGTTCAATAAGTGGAACAGAGTCAGTAACCATGCTGTAAGTGTAGAAAACATTGGTTATATTAAGAGAAGATTAGATAACTTTATGGATTATGATGATAGGTGATAATGAACAAGGAACTGCTTAGTGTAGGCTTAATGGTCTTTTCCAAGTCTCCTTAATTCATTATTATACGTCTGTGTGTGTGTGTGTGTGTGTGTGTGTGTGTGTGTGTGTGTGTGTGTGTGTGTGTGTGTGTGTGTGTGTGTGTGTGTGTGTGTGTGTGTGTGTGAGTGTATGTGTGTGTGCGTGTATGTGCGTGTGTGGGTGTAGCGCGCACGTGTCTGTGTGTGTGTGTGTGTGTGTGTGTGTGTGTGTGTGTGGGTGTGTGTGTGTGTGTGTGTGTGTGTGTGTGTGTGTGCGCGTGTGTACGTGTGTGTGCGTGTGTGTGTATGTGTGTGTGTGTGTGTGTGTGTGTGTGTGTGTGTGTGTGTGTGTGTGTGTGTGTGTGTATGTGTGTGTGTGTGTGTGTGTGTGTGTGTGTGTGTGTGTGTGTGTGTGTGTGTGTGTGTGTGCATTTGTGTGTGTGCGTACAAGTATGTGTGTGTGTGTGTGTGTGTGTGTGTGCGTGCGTGTGTGTGTGTGAGAGAGAGAGAGAGAGAGAGAGAGAGAGAGAGAGAGAGAGAGAGAGAGAGAGAGAGAGAGAGAGAGAGAGAGAGGATGGGAGAGAGAGGGGGTAATGGAGAGAGAGAAGAGATGACAAAGGTAGAGATCAACTCGCCAGTGGACAGGAATAAGCCAAGAACAAAATAAAGAAGGAAACGGGCGATAAAGGTGGAGAAGAGGGAGAGGAGGGAACGAAGATGAAGAAGAAATAGACTCTAAAAGACAAAAGGACCCCATGAACATCTCCCCCCTCTTCCTCCCTCCCCCCTCTCCTTCCTCCCCCCTCTCCTCCCCTCTCCTCCCCTTCTCCTGTCCTCCCTTCCCCCTCTCCCCTAAAAGAAAAGGGGGAAAAATGGAGCAAAAAATACAAGTAAAAAAGTACAAAAGAAAGCATATTGATAGCAGAACGCCAAAGAAGAAGAAGAAAAAAAGGAGGAAGATAAGAGGGAAGAGAGAGGGAGAGAACAGAAGGAGGGAAGTGGGCAATGTGGATAATAAGAGACGATAGGAAAGAAGAAGAGAAAAAAAGAAGAGGAAGAGGAAGAAGAATAAAAGAGGGAAAGAGAAGAACAACGAGAGCACATATGGCTGGAATAGGAAGGTGGAGGGGAGAAGGAAGAGAAGGAAGAAAAGGAAAATAAAGAGGAGGAGGAAGAAAATGAGGAGGAGGAGGAGGAGTAGAGGAATGAGAAGGAGGAGGTGGAAAAGGAACAGAATAAGATGAGAAGGAGGGGTGAGAATGAGGAGGAGTAGGAGAATGAGGAGGAGGAGAATGAGAAGGAGAGGAAGGAGAAGGAGGAAGAGGACAAGAATGAAAAAGGTAAAGAAAGAAGAGGAGGTGAAATAGAAGGAAGAGAATGAGGATGGAAAAGAAGACAAGGAAGAAGAGATTGTGGAATAGGATGAACGAAATGGGAATGGAAAAGAGGATGAGGAAGAAGAGGTGTTAGATAAGGAGGAGAAGGAGGGAAGAAGAGGAAAGAGAATAACTGAGGAAGAGGAAGAGGAGAAAAGTTGAGTAAAGAAAGGAAGATGGAGAGAGAGAAAGTGATAAGGAAGGTGAGAGAGAAGAAGAAAAGGTGGAAATACAGGAGGAGGAAGAAGGAAAAGAGAGAAGGGAGAGAGGAGGAAAGAGAGAGAAGTAGGAAGAATAAAAAGAGGAGAATAAACAAAAAGAGAGAGCGTATGGGGGGAAGATAGAGGAGAGGAAAAAGTATGAATACAGAAGAAGGAATAAGAAGGAAGGAGGAAGAGGGAATGAGAGGAGACGGAATAGAGAAGTAGGAAGAAGGGAAAGAGAAAAAACAAAAGAGAGAGTGTATGAGAGGAGATAGAAGAGAACGAAAGAGAAGGAAGGGTACATGTATATATATATATATACATATATATATATATATATATATATATATATATACATATATATGTATATATACATATATATTATATATATATATACATATATATGTATATATACATATATATTATATATATATATATACATATATGTATATATATATATATATATATATATATGTATATATATATTATATATATATATGTATATATACATACATATACGTATACATATATATATATATGAGGAAGGGAAAGGAAGGAGAAGATGAGGAAAAAGAAGGAGGAAAAGAAGGAGGAGGAGGAGAATTAAGGGGAAGGAATGAGAGGAGTAGAAGAAAGAGGTGAAAAAGAGGAGGAGATGGGAAAGAGTAGGTAAGAAGATAAAGAAGAGGAAGAAAAAAGGAGCAACAAGAGAAAAGTGGAGGTGTAAAGAGGGGGAATAGAAAGAAGAGGAATAGTAGGAGGAGGAAGAGGAATAGGAGGAGGAGCAGAAGTAATAGGAAGAGAAACAGTAGAATAAACAATAATAGGAGAAGAAGGAGCAGGAGAAAGAGGATCGGGAGAAATAGTAATAGCAGAGGGAGGTAGAGAAAGGCGAGGAAGAGGAGGAGGAGGAGGAGGAGGAGGAGGAGGAGAAGGAATACTTCTTTATTTCATTGGTTCGATCTCCTCTGCTCCCTCTTCTTCCTCCTCTTTACACTCCCTTCTTTTTCCACCATTTTCCTCTCTCCTCTTTGCTCCCCTCCCTCTTTCCTCTTGCCTTGCATCCTCCTTTTCATCCTCTTCATCCTCACCCTTCTCAGCCTTCCTCCTCATTGTCTCTTATCACCCTCACTATCTTCCAATTCTCCTCCTGATCCTGCTGCTGCTGCTATTCCTCCTCCTCCTCCTCCTCCTCCTCCTCCTCCTCCTCCTCCTCCTCCATCTCGTCCTCTTCCTCCTTCCTGCTCATTGTCATCATTCTTATCACACTCACTATCCTCTTAATCCTTCTCCTGCTTCCGCTGTTATTGCTCCTCCTACTCCTCCTCTTCCTCCTCGTCCTCCTCTTTCTCCTCCTCCTCCTCTTTGCCCTCCTCTTTGTCTTCCTCCTCGCTTTCTCCGTTCTTCCTCTTCATTGCCATTACTCTGATCACAATATCCTCCTTTTCCTCCTCCCCTTGGTTCTCTACATCCTCTTCCTTCTACTCCTCCTCCTCCTCCTCCTCCTCCTCTTTGTCCTCCTCCTTGTCTTCCTCCTCGCTTTCTCCGTCCTTCCTCTTCATTGTCACTCTGATCATAATATCCTCCTCCTCCTCCTCTTCCTCCTTCCCTTCGTTTTCTACGTCCTCTTCCTCCTACTCCTCCTCTTCGTCCACCTCTTCCTCCTCGTCCTTTTCCTCGTCCTCCTCGAACTTCATGTAAGTCTTTTGCTGCCGACAAAGAGCCGAGTCACTAGCGGTAGAGGCGGGACCCCATGTTGGCCGAGTACACAGTCCCCAGCCACTTGGGGGGAGGGGGGAGGGGAGGGGGAGGAGGGAGGTGGGATGGAGGATTCGGGTCCCCTAACCGACCCACTCCGACCCCCATCTCCTATCTCCCACTTTGGAATCGTCTCTGATATAGAGACACCAAAAGAAGTCCTGTCATAGTAACTGTCACTATTATTACCATTACTCCTATTACCCTTATCATGATGAGGACAGTCTGTCTTTCCCAGGGAAGACAAACTACCCATCACTCCCAACTAGTCACGATAATGATCCACGATTACTATTCCCTAGCTCCAGTAACTCTTAACTATCACCATCCTCACTATCACCACCAAAACCATTGCGAGAACATTCTGTCTTCTCCAAACAATGACAAACCAAGAAACCATCCTCCACTACTATTCACCAATCCCACCAACCTCCCACGGAAATCCTTCGAGCATCTCGGCTGTGGTGGAGTGTGTGTGTGTGTGTGTGTGTGTGTGTGAGGGGGGTGGGGTGGGGGGTCAGATGTCCCCCGTTGTCCCGCGTATAAAATTCATAGGCACAGGAGGTCTTCTATCACAACCTAAGACGAGAAGTCCACTCAAGCAAACACACGCGGAGACCAAACCAAACATCCGCCAACCGACCGGAGACCCGTTCCCGGTTCCTCCCGGTTCCCTCCTCCTCCCTCCCTCCCTCTCTCCTTCTTCCTCCTCCTCCTCCTCCTCCTCCTCCTTCCCTTTCTCCCTTTCCTCAGCTTGAGTCCAGAGAGAATAAAGAATGAGAGAAAGAAACTCGCAACTGGATCTTAAGTTCGAAGGTCTTTTAGTCTCGTCACAGGTCTAGCTAATAATGATGTTAAATAGGTCTGGTCAAGTTACGAGACCCACACTTAGCCGCTGCGGACCCTCAAACGGACGACGCGGGGTCCCTCACAACCGCCCGAAGACATCTTCGAAGTCACCCAGAAGACAGTGTCTTCGGCCTCTTCATACGATCTTCACCTAAGACAGAAGTGCCCTCACACTTTCCGGGTTAAATTACTTGAGGTGCCATTAGTATTATATCATAAATGAGTCTCTTTACGCGGGGAAGTTATTACGAAAAAGTCTCTTTCAAGATGACTTCGGCGGTTGCGTCTCCCTGCCGCAGCCATCCCCTCACTGAAGAAGTGGGCGGGCGCCATTGGTCGGCGAACGGCGGGGGCGGGAATGTCGCGGTTATCTGATTGGTCGGATCGCGGTCACGGGACGCGTCGCGCGGAAAGCCCCGTCCCCGCGGGCCAATCAGCGCTCACCTCGGCCTTCTCTCGCTGGTCCGCCTCAAGGGAAGGCTTGATATCGTTACCAGTAGGTGAAGAGTTGGCTGTGAGATACAAAGTGCAGGTTTGTTGTGTCGTAGTTTGTTTGACCCCCCCCGGAGTGACGGGGGAGACGACGTTGGTTAAAAGCGGGGAATTTGGTGGTCACCTGTGAACAGATAACGTTAATTAACAGATGATTGTTTTTTGTCTACCCCCCCTCCTCCCCCTGCTGCTGCTCCATGCAAGGGCAAGCGCGCTCATGAGATATCTGCATGATTAAAGAAACCTTGTCCTAAACCTTTGGAATGGTTTTATTTTCGCCCCTCTAACCTACACACACACATGCACACCACGAGAGAGAAAGAAAGAGAGAGAGAGAGAGAAAGATTGCCGGGAGATAGAGAGAGATAGAGAACACTGCGCGTTGTTGTTATTAGCGAAGCGAAGCCGAACCAAGCGAAGCGAGGCTAGCGAA
>NC_134809.1:23949407-23954407 GCF_046742065.1 Oratosquilla oratoria | reverse complement strand
TAATTCCAAAATATCTATTTCACTTGACACACTGCATTCTACCCACACATGTATAATGGATATTGTATGTATGTCATGTTTTAGATAAGCATATTGGTATGCATGTTTATGTATGTATGTATGTATGAATGTATATGTATGTATCTATGTATGTATGTATGTATGTATGTATGTACGTATGTGTATATGCATGAGAAATCACATGAACTCGTGATTCTAAATATGCAGAAAAACTACAAAAGGAAAATAATCAAATTGTAACCGAGCGCTTTCGTTTATTTCACCCTCATGTACCTGAGGATGTCTAAATAGACGAAAGCGCTCGGTCATAATTTTATTATTTTCCTTGGTGGTTTTCATGGGTGTGTGTATATGTATGTATGTATGTATGTATGTATGTATGTATGTATGTATGTATGTATGTATGTATGCATGCATGTATATAATGTATGAGTGTGTGTATGTACGTATGTATGTGTATATGTATGTGTGTATGTATGTATGTATGTATGTATGTAGTATGTATGTATGTATGTATGTGTGTGTGTATATTTATGTATGTATGTATGTATGTATGTATGTATGTATGTATGTATGTATGTATGTATTTATGTATGTATGTATGAGAATACTCCTTATATACTTGATCGATTGTAGATAGTATTCATTGCTAGAACCAGTCTCAACGGTACATTTGTATCTAAGATGAAAAGAAAATTGAAGGAAAGGAAAAGACAAAGGTTGTAGAAATGTTGGCAGAAGAATGAACATCAAGTCACGGTGATACAATAAGAAAAGAGTCGAGTAATATATAAAGGTGTTTAATCAACTGATTACTTAGTATATGTGTAGAATGTGTGGGCGAAGGAACATAGCCAATGATTTAGTGATTATAATTTACTGTACCGAATTATAAAAGTAGAGGATATGTAAGGGAATCACTACGCAAAACTACATGGAAGAATGTTTATGAAAAGGACGAGGAAAAGATCTGAAATTAAAGTTATGGGAAAATGGACTTTTGGGGAGAATGTTAAGGGATGCGCAAGCAAGATCTTCACACTGAAACAAATGAAATAAAGGCGAATTTGGCGAGTCAGTTGTATTTATGTATCTAGAGAATACATGATATAGTGATTAGGCGAGGAAGCTGTAAAGTACTTGACATGTTAGAAACTAGGAGAAACTTGTTGTAAGTAATAAAAAGTAGGTAAGAAGGATAAATATACGTGGAAGTATTCAAGAACAAAACACTCATCCTCCTCAGGCCGGCCTGTTTCCTTAGGCCGATGTCGGGTCGCCTCCCCGCCTGGCTTCGGCTGCTGGGAACCAACGCAGGAACCTCGCAGCGTGTCCCAGGAATCGAACTCATGACTTTCTCTAGTTCGACACGATTCTCACTGGGCTACCGCAAGAGACAGAAGAACAATGATAGAGGTTGATAGGGATGAGGCAAGGGTGTGTAATGTCGCCGTGGTTGTTCAATATCATCTTGGATAGAATTATGCAAGGAGAGGAAACAGGTGGCAAGTGTAATGAATCAGCACTCTAAGAGGTTTTACGAGATATGGAGTTGAGGGGCATAAACTTGTGGACAATTTAATGTCAATAGACAATAGTGAAAAAGAATGTAGTTGGATGTAAGAGAATTTGGGAATTCAGTTCCAAGGAAGACGATGTAACTGATAGTCAACAAGAGAAACGGAGTAAGAATGAGAAAGAGAACTGAAAACAACATATGAGCACAAGAATGGAGGAGACTATAAGAGACCATAAGGCCTACACTAGGCAGTTCCATGTCCCTTACTTCCTGTCATCCCTATCCATAAATCTCTTAAAACAAACATTTGTTTCAGAACTCACTACATGTACACTGTGGACATGATGCCGACCAGAAAGTAATCGAGATTGAATATGATATTGGACGATGGAATGAATACATATATATGTATATATATTTAAAAGTTGATAGATACATACAAGAATGGCAGATGTATCGCTAAAGAAAAGTATGGCAAGGAGGATGTTTTCTAACAAAAGCAAATGCTGGAATGTAACATAAAATGTGTTCTGCTCGACAGGAGTATTTCATTCAAATAAGATGAAAACGTTGAAGATGAACTGTTTGATGATTGTGTAAAGTATAAAGAAAATATATATTGATAGAGATATAAAAGAAAATACAAAAAAATAGCAAATATTTCTTTGGGTGATTTGAAAATGAGAAGAGCCAGCATAAAAAAGATATGATATACAGAGTTGGCTACACGAGTAAAATGAAGCAAGAAAGAGAGACACAAAGAGCTTTAAAGAGTGAATGAAATGCCATGGAAAAGAGGATTCAAATGAGTTGGTGAAAGACAGAAGAGAGTGGAGAAATTTGTGGAGGTTGTGGAAGCAAATACAAAGATACAAAATTACACGAAAGGGTATACATGCATGATGTGTGTGTGTGTGTGTGTGTGTGTGTGTGTGTGTGTGTGTGTGTGTGTGTGTGTGTGTGTGTGTGTGTGTGTGTGTGTGTGTGTGTGTGTGTGTGTGTGTGTGTGTGTGTGTGTGTGTGTGTGTGTGTGTGTGTGTGCGTGCGCGTGTTTGTTTGTGTATGTGTATGTGTGTGTGTGAGTGTGCGCGCGTATATGTATGTGTATACGTGTGTGTGTGTGTGTGTGTGTGTGTGTGTGTGTGTGTGTGTGTGTGTGTGTGTGTGTGTGTGTGTGTGTGTGTGTGTGTGTGTGTGTGTGTGTGTGTGTGTGTGTGTGTGTGTGTGTGTGTGTGTGTGCGCGCATGTATGTGTGCGCTCGCATGTGTGTGTGTACGCATGGCGTGTGCGTGTGCGCATCATGTGTGCGTGTGTGCAAGTGTGTGTGTGTGCGTGTGTGCAACTGTGTGTGTATTCGTGTGTGTGTGCAAGTGTGAGTGTGCGTGTGTGCAACTGTGTGTGTGTGTTCGTGTGTGTGTGTCTGTGTAATTTTGTGTGTGTGTCTCTTTATGTATGTATCCTCTTTGTGTGTGTGTGTGTGTGTGTGTGTGTGTGTGTGTGTGTGTGTGTGTGTGTGTGTGTGTGTGTGTGTGTGTGAGTGCTTGTCTCTGCCTTTGCCTGAGTATGCATTTGTGTATAAATATTTTCTACTTCATCAGCTAAAAATCAAGCACGTCATTTTTCCAGTGTATTTTATTTTACGTTTTTTACGTAAAAACACCTGTTTTATTTCAATTTTCATTTTTACATTTTGCTTAAATATTACTACATATATATATGTTATAAATGATCACACGAACGTAATTTTTTATTATATTTATTCTTTAATTGTTTATAAGAACCAAAACCCAATGCCCCGTAGTGAACGAATCACCCTTATGGTTTGCACACGCCCCAGGCTGTCATTCCCCCACCTCACCCTTCCCCCCCTTCTCCCCCCACCGTCTCCCCCTCAGTACCATCTGTCCACAGCTCGGGAGTGTTGTTGATTTAGCCAGAGCAGTCGAGAGTTCAAAAGAAAACCGGGTCGTCGGTTTATGTCGGGTATTGTCGGGTTTCGTCGCCTCTACGGCTCGTAAGTCGATGACGATGCGGGGTGGGCAGTTGATTAGGACGTCGTAAGGGGCTATTAGGTCGTTTAGATATCAGGATTAACTTATGCCTTCCCATTACTATAAATTGTTATGCTGCTACTGCTACTACCGCTACTGTCATCATCATTATTATTATTATCATCATTATTATCATTATCGTTATTATTTATTATTATTATTATTATTATTATTATTATTATTATTATTATTATTATTATTATTATTATTATTATTATTATTATTATTATTATTATTATTATTATTATTATTTTATTATTATTATTGTTATTATTATTATTTATTATCATTACTATTATCTTTATTATCATTGTTATTATTATTATTTTTATTATTTTTATTATTTTTATTATTTTTATTTTTATTATTTTTATTATTTTTATTATTTTTATTATTTTTATTATTTTTATTTTTTATTATTTTTATTATTTTTATTATTTTTATTATTTTTATTATTTTTATTATTTTTATTATTTTTATTATTTATTATTATTATTATTATTATTATTATTATTTTTATTATTTTTATTATTTTTATTATTTTTATTATTTTTATTATTATTATTATTATTATTATTATTATCATCATCATCATCATTATTATCATTATCATTGTTATTGCTATTATTGTTGTTATTACTATCATTATTGATCATATTTTCGGTGGATAATTTTTTATTAAGACAAATGTATTAGAATTTTCTGGTAAAAGGTAACGATGTCTTTTATGGATCTGGAAAAGTCATATAACAAGGTCGACAAGAAGGTTTCATTAGATATGTTCCTGACATGGGTAAGATTTTTTTTTTTTTTTTTTTTAACGAGAATGGGAGTGGTCTGTATTGGAGAGGTGGCTGCGCCAGGGGTGTGTGATGTCGCCATAGTTGTTCAACTTGTACATGAATAGTGTGGTACGGGTATCCAATAGGAGGGTGATGGGCGTGGGTATAGAGAGGGTTAGAGAGCGTTGAGGGAAGTTGAAATTGAGCCAGTTGTTGTTTGCGGACGGCACTGCGCTTGTTTGTGGGTCATTGGAGGGTCTATAGTAACTAAATGCTGTGTTTACGAGGATGTGTGTGAGGAGAGAGATGGTGACAAGGACCTTACGCCAGGAGGCGACGATTATCTGCGGCCGAAGCCGTCACCTTTGCCTCATGCGGCTGGACTGCTGGGGGAAATAAATAAGCGTCTTGGGAGAATGAAAAGTGTCATGAAAAATAGGAATCTGGTAATAAACGTAAATACAAGCTGGTACAAAGGGGTTATACCCACGACACTGTATAGGCAGAGATTTGGAATTTAAGTGAGGCAGGAAGTAGAAATTTAAATGTGTTTGAGATGAAGTGTTTGAGAAGTAAGGTCGGGTTTACGAGGACGGATAGAGTGAGAAAATGGGAGGAGAAGAGGAG
>NC_134809.1:23929407-23939407 GCF_046742065.1 Oratosquilla oratoria | reverse complement strand
ATTACCCGTTTCAACAGTCCAAGTGTATAGAGCTAAGTCGAAGGCTTCGGCCGCAGCCACATTTCTTCTGGAATAGAATATTTACCATTTTCTCTTTATTTTGGAAATTTAACTATAAGTAGTCCACTAGCCTTCATCCCATGTTGGCAAATAGTCAATCAGCTGTAGCTCTTGTCTTTGACCACTAGAATTGGTTTTCAGAGATCAAGTGTCAAAGACACACTAATCACTCCGCCTGAGACCTTTTGAAGTTTATATATAATTGAGTTGTGGTCACTAAATCCAATATTTTTAGTGTTGTGGGCTCTTTCATGTAAGGTGTCTATTTGTGATCCAGTTGTTTTCATTGGTATTTCTTCCATTTCTACAAGAACGTGGTCCCTGTACGTTATTCACTTGATCATCACACACACACACACACACACACACACACACACACACACACACACACACACACACACACACACACACACACACACACACACACACACACACACACACACACACACACACACACACACACACACACACACACACACACACACACACACACACACACACACACACACACACACACACACACACACACACACACACACACACACACACACACACACACACACACATACACACACCATAACCCCACGTCTTCAGGGTGATGGATAGGATATTTGAGCCTTGCTATACAAACGGGCCAGAGTCTCAAAAGTTTTGGTTGGTCTTTCAGAAAAAAAAAGAAGACTGGGGCTCACTGATTGCTCTCAGGGTCTTCATAAAAAAAGAGGGTCTTAGCTCACGCGGGGTCGTAGAGGGTTTGGAGACGAGTGGGAGGGGGAGGGGGTAAGGGGAGGGGGTAGGAAGGGGAAGGGGTAGGGAAAGGGGATTGGGAAGGGGTAAGGAACGGGGAAGGTAGGGGAAGGGGAGGGAAAGGGGAGTAGGAAGAGGGAGAGGGGAAAGTGGGAGGGGAAGGGTTGGGGAAGGGGTAGGGAAGGAGGAGGGGGTAAGAGGTAGAGAGGGTAGGGAGGGGAACGGGGAAGAGGGGAAAGGGGGAGGGGAAGGGGTAGGGAAGGTGGAGATGGGAAAGTGAGGGAGAGAAAGGGAGGAGGAAGGGTAGGAGAAGGAATAGGGAAGGTGGAGGGGGAAAAAGGGGGAAGGGGAAGGATAATGAAAGTGGGAAGAGGAGAAGGGGGAAGAGGGACGGGGAGAAGAGGGAGAAGGGAAAGGGGGAAAGGAAGAGTGAGGGGGAGGAGTAAAGGAGAGGAAGTTGGGAAGAAGGAAGAAAGAAAGAAAGAAAGAAAGAAGAAAAAAGAAAGATATAAAGAAAGAAAGGAGAAAAAGAGAGAGAAAGTATAGAAAAAGGAAGAGAGAAAGAAAGAAAAAAGAAGGAATAAATAAGAGAAAAAAGAAGGAAAGAAAGAAAGAGAGAGGAAGAAAGAGAGAAATAAAGAAAGAGAGAAAGGAAAAAAGGAATAAAGAAAGAAAGAAAGAAAGAGAGAAAGGAAGAAAGAAAGAGAGAAAGAAAGAAAGAAAGAAAGAAAGGAAGAAGGAAAGGAAGAAAGGAAGGAAGAAAGAAAGAAAGAAAGAAAGAATAAGAAAGAAAGAAGGAAACAAAGAGTGAAAATAAAAGGAAAGCGAGCAAAATAGCAACAACAACATAAGGAAAAATTCAGTCGGGCTATCCCCTGCGAAGGACCATACAGCTTCTGTGGCTCATCATCATATGATCTTTCAGTGTTCGAATCTTACCCAGAGAACTTTTATCTTTGACTCGATTTGAACAGTCTTACTTAGTTAGCAAAGAAAATCGAAATAAAAAAACAGAAGTAGAAAATGAACAAATAAACCATATTGGAAATTAAAATGAAAGCGAATAAATAAACAAATAAGTAAATAAACAAATAAGTAAATAAACAAATAAATGAATGAATACATAAATAAATGAATTAATAAACAAGCAAATATATAAACGAATGAATAATTAGAACAGAAATGGAAATCAAAATAAAGTAAAAATGAGAAATACAAAATAAAATTTAAAAATGGAAATAAATATTAGGACCACATTAAAAGAAATAATTCATTTCGCGGATTGATCGTGAGCATAAAACGAAATTATATGAAAAGCGTACCTAAGTTTTCTGAAAGAATCAGATTAATCTAATCCTCCACAACCAGGAAAAAAATAATAAAAACATTTCATATTTTTTCTTTAATTCATCATAAGCGTGAAATGCATTTTTTCAATTAAGTTCTTTAGCCCAGGCAATCTAGATTCCTTGCGTCTTAATCTAGGAGTTGGAGATGAATTCTGCTAGACCTGAAAGTCTTAGAACTATGGGCAAAGGTGATGTATTTTCCATTAATCACTTTGGAATTTGCGTCACGTCTTGGTACGGTCGGGTTTGATATTGACCCGAAGCTTATCTACAGTGTAAACGAACTGGCTATCCAAGTATATTAGGCAAGTGTGACGGTCTTGTGGCACATTTAAGCGTTTAATGGCTGAATAATCGCAAGAGAGGTTAGTCGGGTTCTACTTTATTGTAGAAGAAAGCGTTCACTAGGGTCACAGAATGCAGGCGAGCTTAAACGCCCTTGTTCGCTATGGGGCCGGATTTTTTTTTTTTTTTTTTTTTTATCTCCTCCTATAGAGGAGACTATAAGAGCGTCTGCCCGGTTCCAGGTAGGATTATGCTAACCAAGATCTCTGTCCGGTAGATCGGCCGGTAAGCTTCCAGACCGGACAAGTCTCCGATGCGACTGAGTTCAAATGACCTATAGAATGTGTTTGCTCCCCGAACCTTTCCTCTGGAACCGGAAACTTCAGCGAACCTACTTCACACACTCCGGACAAGACTCTGGTAGGACCGATGGATAGAGTCTGAATGACTTACAAGACGTCTCCACGCCCTGAACCCCTTTTCTGGAACCGGGATTTTAAGCGAGCTTACCTCACGCCTTCAAACACCTCGGACAGTCCTGTACTCTCACCCCTCACCTTCACGAGCACCCGGGTAGCGAACTCCGGGCCTGGCCTTTGTGCAGGAGGTTCTCACACTCGAGCGACTTCCAATCCCCGAGGAAAACATCGGCTTCGGGCCTTCGTCAGAATGTTATTTGATTGGTTTGTGATTTCCTGCCAGGTTTGAATCAGGCGACGGAGCTAATCGAGTTTTGTCCAAAGGGAGAGCACCGCGTCACGCTTCCGTGTGATGTGATTCCTCCCGCCTGTCCGCCTGCCTACGTGGGGCTCCCTGGGATCCATTTGTCCCTTTTCCTTGATCCCTGGTCCCTAATTGTAGGTGTTTGGTTCTCTAAGTGTTGGTCACTGTCCTTTGGACTTAGTGATTATTACTATATATATATTTTTTTTTTCGTTCTGGTTCCTGATCCTCTCGTCATCTTGGGCTTCATTCCTGGTCCCTGGTCCCTGTTCCTTGGTCCCTAGTTCCTGGTTGTAGGTCTTTGGCTCCCTAAGCCTTGGTCACAGTGGGGCCCAATGGGATCCATGAGTACCTTATCCCTGGTCCCTAATTGTAGGTCTTTGGTCATATAAGCGTTGGACACAGTCCTTGGGACATAGTGATTATTCGTGTTTTCTTTTTCATCCTGGTTCCTGACCCCTTCGACATCTTGGGCTTGGCCCCTTGTCCCTAGTCCATATTCCCTAGTCTCTGGCTCCTGGTTGTAGGCCTTTGACCCCCTAAGCCTTTGTCACAGTCTTTGGGGCTTAGGGACTGGTCCTTTTTTCATCTTAGTCTCTGAAGATGGTTTCTTCGTCTTCTTCATTTTGCTCTTAGAGTCTTATTACCTGATCAAAGGTCTCTTGCCAAATCCCTTCGGTCAAGGTCTTGGAACTCCCGTTCTTGGGTCTTTCTTTACTTCTTCCCTTTCTTATTTATTTATTTATTTTTCCTTTCTTTCTTTTTTTCGTTTTGTTTATATATACCCAGTCCCTAGGCCCCTAGGGTCTTTATTCAGGGTCTTTATTCCCCAGTCTTCGATCCTTGACCTGTAGTCTCATTTGGTCTCTGGTACATAATCTCTAGTCTCTACTGTTCCTTGTTTTTTTTTTCAGGATTCTGACAGGTGTCTCACCTGTAGTCTCAAACTCAAATTATTTTTTACTTGTCTTTTATCTCTTATTCCCTATCAATAATTCTCTTTCACTTTTCCTTAGTCCCTTGTCCGAGCTTTCTTTCTCCTTAGTTTATTTTCAATCGTCCTTTATCACTTAACAATCATCCCTGGTCCAATTTCTCTAATTTTCTGTTCCTTAATTCGTCCGCTTATCGGACTTGTGCATTCTATTGGGAGACTCCGAGATTCCCGACGACGGGAATCGGGAATCTCAAATTCCCGAAGATTCCCCAACCTCTCTTTCCTCACCCACCGTCACCACCATTAGCTCTCCCACCACTAGTAACATCACTTCCACCACGGCAACACCGTTGTCACCAGTTGTAAAATACCCGCTTCCAACATTACAATCAGCATCGTAAGCAATGTTATCTAAAGTTGTTTGTATTCTTCGCTACCAGGCGTATTATATGAAAAATAGTAGTTTGTAGAAATGATCGAGATATAAAACTGCTGCATGACGTCACGACTGAAGACCAGCCAATCAGAAGAGGCGACATAACGTCCCGACTAATGACCAGCCAATCAAAAGAAAAGGCGACATGACGCCACGACTGAAGACCAGCCAATCAGAATAAAAGACATGACGTTACGACTGATGATAAGCCAATTAGAAGAAGAGGCGACATGACGTCACGACTAGCCAACCAATCAGAAGAAAAGACATGACGCCACGAATGATGACCAGCCAATCAAAAGAAGAGGCGACATGACGTCACGACTGAAGACCAGCCAATCAGAAGAAAAGGCGACATGATGTCACAAATTGTTTACTGTCATACAGAATGAGGGGAGGATGTGTTATTTTGTTAATTAAGAAATGGTTTTATGGGAAGAATTGTCAAAGACAGTTAAACAGAATGTTTAATTATTGAACGATGAGCAGTTAGCCGCTGAAGGCCGCTAAAGGTGAAGCCGAGCCCCCCGACAAAGCCTGGACGGTCACAGACCGGGGTTCGTAAGTTGGACGAGCTATGATATATTCAATCGTTTTGGGTGGAAGCTTATTCCATTCATTGATGACGCGGTTGGTGAAATAGTTTCTACCTATTTCTATGACAAATCTACGTCTTGGAAACTCTAGACAATCATATCTCGTCCCGTTAGTATTTCGTGTTAACATATTTTCAGTCTTTGTGTCGTTAACTCACTTTAAGTTCTTAAAGTTCTGTATTAACTCCCCCTTGATTTTTTTTTCCTAGAATAGGTTAAACCATACCATGACTATCATTACATTCTTGTGTTAGCTACTATCAATGCCACTACCATCACTAAAACTACCACCACCTGTGCTAGTTCACTCATCACCATCATCATACCAACTGTCACCAACACCACTACCACTGTCACCACCACTATACCTCCAGACGGACCCGAACCGCGGAGACCTTGAGTCTGCTTCTGAAGAGCTAAACCCGAAACCTCAGGACCTCCTGGAAGGTTCTTGCAAAAAAAAAAAAAAAAAAAAAAAAAATCACGAGGTCTGTTTGTCCCTCTTCGTCCAACCTCCTCATCCTCATCCTCACTTCTCCTCCTCCCTCCTCCTCATCTGTTGGTCCTCAGGGGAGCCTCGAAGTCGTGCCTGGGTGACGGAGTTCTTCTTATCGCGGTCTCTAATCCCGAAGAACCACGTGGGCACTCGTAAAGTGGACAACCACAGGCACCGTGACGAAGTGGAGGGTTCTTCGGCGGAAGGTCCTGAGGCGGAACGTGGGTGATGGAAGAGGGAAATGGTGAGGAAGAGGAACCAGGGGAGGAGGAGTAGAGGGTGACGGGGAGAGGAAGAGGAACCAAAGGAGGAGGAGGAGGAGGTGTGAAGATAGGGAATGGATGGGATAGGACGGGGGTAGGAGGAGGAGCCAGAGGAGGAGGAGGAGGATAGGAAGGTAGGAGGAAAGGACAGGAACCAGAGGAGGAGGAGAGGAAAGTGGGAGAAGAGGGAGTGGATGGGATAGGATGGAAAGGGAGAGGAACCAGGGGAGGAAGAGAGGACGGTAGGAGGAAAGGGAGTGGATGGGATAGGACGAAGAGGGAGAAAGGATAGGGAGGGGGATAGAGGGGAAGAGGGCTCAGGGAAGGGGAAAGAAGAGGGGTAAAGAAGGGAGGGGAAGGTGAGAGGAGTAGGAAGTAAAGATGGAGAAAATGAAAGGAAAAGGGAAAGGAGAGAGAGACGGTAAGAAAAGGAAGGGGAAATTACGAGGAGAGGAGGAAAGAAGAAAGGAAAATGGAAAGGAAACCGTAAAAAAAGGAAGAGGTAGGGGAATAAAAAAGAGAAATAAAGAGAAAAGAGGCAAAGGAGCGAAAGGAAAAGGAAAGGAAAATGCAAAGGTAAGGGGATGGGGAGGAGGAAGGGAAGGAAAGAGAGGGGAAGGGAAGGGAGGGAAATGGCAAATGTTCTGTGATCATAATTGAGCGAGCGACTAAGGTTTTTGGAGTTTGTGCGATTTATTGTAATGTTATAACCTGTGCGCTTCAAGGAGTCCTTTCAGCGTGTGGCATACGTCATTCAGCCAAATCAGCCTTAGCACATGTCTCCCTTACTTCCCATTTTTTTTTTTTTTTTTTTTTTTTTTTTTTTTTTTTTTTTTTTTTTTTTTTCATAACAGAAAGCGAGGCATGTGCTAATGTTGATTTGTCAGAAAGGTTACTTATTCATTTATTTTATTATATGTTTATTTATTTAATTTTTTGTTATTTTTTGTCTTCATTTATTTATTTACTTATTATTTTTTCACAATTACAATAAGCATACGGGATGCAACTAGGCATCCCCTCATTTCTTTCCTTTTTCTTTTTCATAAGAACCTAAGAGCATAAGAATGGAGTAGACTGCAGGAGACCATAAAACCTACACTATGGAGTTCCATGTCCCATACCACCTTTCATACCAATCCGTAAAGTTGTCTAGCCTTCTCTAACAACCAATAGTTTCAGCGCTTACTAGATGGTTACTAAGTCTATTTCATTCGTTAACCACTGTGTTGGTAAACCAGTTCTTGCCTATTTCCTTCGTAAGTTTAGATTCAAGTCGACTTGTGGGACATTTGCCGAATACTCTAAGCACTGGACCACCATTCCCCCCCAAATAGATTCAAGTAAAAATCCCCCAAGGAAAATATTCCCCAAATAAAAAGATACCCTTTATTGCTATTAATTAAGCTAACCTAACCTAACCTAACCTAACCCAACCTAGCCTAGCCTAGCCTAGCCTAGCCTAACCAAACCAAACCAAACCAAACCAAACCAAACCAAACCAAACCAAACCAAATTTAACCTAACCTAACCTAACCTAACCTAACCTAATATAACCTAACCTAACCAGACCAAACCAGACCAAACCAGACCAAACCAGACCAAACTAGACCCAACCCAACCAAACCAAACCAAACCAAACCAAACCAAACCAAACCCAACCAAACCTAACCTGACCTAACCTAACCAACTTCTTTTCCTACCTTTGACTGTTTTTATGTATCCTTAGGAGGATATTTTCCATTGGTGGATTTTTTACAGGTGGGATTTGTCCGTGGGAATCTTTTTCTGGCACCTCCGGGAGATGAGTGTGAGAGTGAGAAGGTAATACGAGTATACCAGAGGTCTGTTTGTCCCTTTACGAAGTTTCAGCTTATTCTTCATCCTCGAACACAGCGAAGGATAGGAGAAAGAAGAAGAAAGATAGGAGGAGGACGGAGGAGGAGGAGCTAGGGAGGAGGAGTAAAGGGAGGAAGAGGAGAAGGCAAAGGAGGAGGAGGAAAAGGGAAAGGAAGAGGATAAGGAGTTGATAAGTTGACTCAAACTACCCGGGGAAGTTTCCACTAAAGCCTCGATTTGGTCAGTTTGCCTTTGGCGTTAGATACATTCTAACTTCTTGGATGCGACAAATCACTTATGATAGATCATATCTGCCGTCAGGCGATTTTATTCAGTAATTGAAAATTACATATTTGAAAGCGCTTCTTTCAGTATTTCTGAGTTTCTGTGCTTACTCTGTCTTCAGCCAGGTTATCGGCAAGTGATTTTTTATCAAATAAATGAAATTCTCCTTTATATACTGAACTGGATTTTGATGCTAGTGACAAACATCAATTCCGGCTATCGTTAGACGATTTTATTCAGGATAGAAAACACCACCACGGCAAAACGGGATGGAAATCGATTTTAATTGGATTAGTAAATAGATAAGTGAATAGGGAAGATGAATAAACGAATAGATAAAGAAATACATAGATAAATAAATAGACACACAAGTAAAAAATAAAGGAATGAACGAATAGATAAACAAATACATTGATGAATGAATAAATACACTAATAAATAAAGGAATGAATGAATGAATAGATAAACAAATAACGGATGAATATATATACATATATATATATATATGTATATATATATATATACATATATATATATATATATATATATATATATATGTATGTACGTATACATGTATTTATGTTTGTAAATATAGATATAGTTATATATATAAATAGAGATATAGTTATAGATACAGATACAGATATAGATATAGATATAAATATGGATATGGATATGGATATGGATATATAGATATAGATATAGATAAATAGGTTGATAAAATAAATCAATAAAAAGCGTTTAGCGATGAAGATCTTCCGACCGTCGCACGCCCTCGAAGTCCCCCTCTGAAGAGTCTTCAGGAACTACAAGAATGCGACGAAGAGCTCTCCCGAAGTCGTTAGTAGGTGATGGCGGGAGGAGGAGGAGGAGAAGGAAGAGGAGAAGAAGGAGTTACAGGAGGATGAAGGAGGAGGAGCAGGAGGAAAGGAGGAGGAGGATGTGGAAGAGGAAAAAGATGGGGAGAAGGAGGAGAAGGAAGATAAGGAGGAGGAGGAAAGAGGAGGAAGAGGAGAAGGAGTACGAGGTGGGGGAGGAGAAGGATTGGAAGAAGGAGGAGGAGGAGGTGGAAGAGGAGAAGGATGAGATGGAGGAGGAAGAGGAGGAGGAAGAGCAAGGAGTAGAGGGAGGAAAAAGAGGAGGAGAAAGAAAAGGAGAAAGAGGAGGAGGAGGAGGAACAAAAAGTAAGGAGAGGAAGAAAGGTAAAGGAGGAAGAAGAATAGGGAAGATTAGAGGGGGGATTAAGAGGAGGAAGAGGAAGAGTGAGGTATTAGAAGAAGAAGAAAAAGGGGCGAACGGGCAAATGAAGAAAAGACAAATGGGTAAGGACGAACTGGTGGAAAAGGAGGAGGAGGAGGAGGAAGAGGAGGAGAGGAAGAAAGAGGAGGAGGAGGAAGAGTAGGTAAGCGGAAGAGCAGGAGGATATAAAGGGGAATAAGGAGGGAGAGGAGAAGAAGAAGGAAGAGGAAAAGGAGGAAAAAGAGGAGTCTGGGGAGGAGAAGAGGGAGGAAGAGGAGGAGGAGGAGGAGGAGAAGGAGAAAGAGGAGGAGGAGGAAAAGTAGGTATGCAGAAGAACAGGAGAAGATAAAGGGGAATAAGGAGGGAGAGGAGAAGAAGAAGGAAGAGGAAAAGGAGGAAGAAGAGGAGTCTGGGGAGGAGAAGAGGGAGGAAGAGGAGGAGGAGGAGGAAGAGGAGAAGGAAAAAGAGGAGGAGGAGAAAGAGTAGGTAAGCGGAAGAGCAGGAGGAGATAAGGGGGAATAAGGAGGGAGAAGAGAAGAAGGAGGAAGAGGTGGAGGAGGAGAAAGAGGTTGATGAGTAAGAGTAGAAATAGATGTGGAAGGAGGAGGAATAGAGTTTATTTACCTAATTGTATCTTACAGGAAAGGGAGCTATGCTCGTGGTGCCCCGTCTTTGTATCTCGTAGTGTCTAGTTTGCCATTAAATTCATGTATAGTTTTTGCATACTATTGTTTCATCCAGTTTG
>NC_134809.1:23914407-23916907 GCF_046742065.1 Oratosquilla oratoria | reverse complement strand
GACTCGTTTCTTCAATGCTTCCGCTGGATCTCTGATTGGTCTGTTGAACTTGATGGGGCCATGCAATGACGACCATGAGGAGGTGACTGTAAGCCCATCGAAACAACGGATTCATCCATTAACATTATATCGATGCCCACGACAAGAAGCCGCTCTTACGAGACTTCATTAGGGACACAGAAATAATTCACTCTGGCAACAGTTACGGACATTTGCTAATTTCTAAGGCAGTGGGAATCACTCTACAAAAGCTTGCTTTCAGTGTCCAATTATCTTTGGATTACGTCCTCCCCTCTCGCAAGAAACGTAGACCGTCACCACGGGACATAAACCCAACGGGGATGTTGTCTTACTAGATGGGACAAAATCTCCATCGTGGTACATAATCCTTGGCTAGACGGGACAAAGATACCCACCGTCCGAGTTATCGTTCCCCGCCACATCTGTCTCGCTTTATATAACCTTATAACTCTTACTGTATTCTGTAATACCCTGAAGATGACCATATGTAATGATTGAAACAGTTGTCGGTATAAATGGATCTGCATTCTGAATACTTTAGCATTTCCACCAAAGCTAAAGATTTTACCTAAATCAGCTGTTCATAATGTCGAGGTTATGTCTATACATAAGCATTTAGGTCGTCGACATAATAAGGATTTAGGTCAAATCGCCGGCACTCGGGTTAGGATCTTTTATAAGTTAGTCTTAGGATTTTTTATAAATTCGGCCCCAGGCTTCCAGGCAACATGCGTACACTCTATTATACTTTCTTTTAGTTCAGCTCACCCCCAAGACTCTCTTAATCATCAAATATCTTTCTATTTTTTTTTTATCTCTCTATAAAAACCAAGCTATAATAAAACATTTTACACCAAGTGATTAATGTGGAGGAAGTTGTAATCATAGTCCCTGAAAACGCCTTTTTTGTACAAGAAGTAGTAAAATGTATTATAAGAAAAAATTATGAAAAAAAATACAAATCAATACACACTTCTGCTGCAGTCTCCTTTTTATCCATTTTCTTAAAACAAGTCTAGTATTCATAGTTATTGTTATACAACTTACAGACACATGTATGCATATGCATACAGGAGCGGGAGCGCGTGCGTACACACATACATACACACACACAAGCACACACACACACACACACACACACACACACACACACACACACACACACACACACACACACACACACACACACACACACACACACACACACACACACACACACACACACACACACACACACACACACACACACACACGATGGCGCGGTTGGTAGAGTCCCAGACTGTCACTACGGCGGTCCGGGTTCGAATCCTGCCCAGGTCTGAAAATAATTTCAGTTTCGTTGCGCTTCGAGTCGCTACTCCAATTATCGTGGGCGGGGAATTGGAAGTGTGTGTGAGTGTAAGGTCACAGCATTACCCATAGATCGGTCATATGAGCTCTGAGTTCTCTTCCGGGAGGGAAATAGCTGTCGATCACGAGTCCAACACGTGATCCAAGACCATGGTGAATCACACACACACACACACACACACACACACACACACACACACACACACACACACACACACACACACACACACACACACACACACACACACACACACACACACACACACACACACACACACACACACACACACACACACACAAACACGTTGGCCCACCTCATCTCCGGCCTGGCCACATAGCCATTAGTACTTGCTGATCTCCCTTCCTTATCATCCTGAGGTTTCCTCACTCTCCCTCTCCCCCTACTCCACTTCCTCCTCCTCCTCCCTTTCCTCTCTACCCCTCCTCCAGTCGCCTTCCATACCCTCATCCTAGTCCACCTCTCCCCTCTTTTTCCACCTCTTACCCCCTCCCCCCTCCTCCCTTCCACTTCACTCCTTTCCCCTTTCTCTTTCCCCTTCGTCCCCTCTTCGTCTCTTGTCCCCTCATTTCCATGTGTTCGTGTGGGTTTTATTATATATAGGTGAAGTAAATGATTCTTTATTGCAACTACAGCGTCGTAAGCGTTCTTGTGAAGGGCACGTTTATGATAGAAGACAGATAATTGCTTGTATGGGTTTGCTTAATCGGTCCCCATTCCTTCAGTGCTAAAAGACTAACACGAAGAAGGTTCTGAGGGACGCGGAGGAGGAAACTACAAGGATAACCGTGGCTTATCACCGTTAGTCTATCGTAGTTTAACTAACTTACAGGTTTGTGGTTTAGCTGTCGTGTTAACTGATTCTTATGGGAGTTACTGAGATGGTAGGACCTTTGAATGTGTTTTAATGTGTATGTCTTTTGTCTCGACCATTTGCCCCCACCCTCGCATACGCACCTATGAAAGGGAAGGAATATTTAGCATAAATGTATGAGTATGAGGAATGAGGATACTTCCTCATAATCGCGTAAGAACATATTTTATTTATCTTTTATTTATCTATTTATTTATTTATTTATTTATTTATTTATTTATTTATTTATTTATTTA
>NC_134809.1:23909407-23911907 GCF_046742065.1 Oratosquilla oratoria | reverse complement strand
GCACTAATAATCTGGTTAGGACACGGTAATATAGCGTTGCATTAGCTTCTTCAATTCAGTTACAGCCTTTATGAATATTGAGTTCTATTGATGCCGTCCAGTGAGCTTAATATACTGAAACTCTATTTTTTCTTAACATATACATAATTTGTGTCATTAGCCAAAAAAAAAAAAAAAAAAGGAATTTGCTGTTGAACATGTCAACCCCGTTCTGAGAGTGTTCAACTTCAGGACTGTAAACTTCATAAAGTGTTCATTGTTGAGGCGATAAGATACTTATCACAAGGACATTCCCTCCAGTTACCCTCCTCAGTCTTACCGTCACCCTCCTTCCCTCCTTCCCTACTTCCATCCTCCCTTCCTCCCACTATGACATGTATTCTCCTCTCTTTCCTCACATTTTCTCCAATAAACTTACACACACACACACACACACACACACACACACACACACACACACACACACACACACACACACACACACACACACACACACACACACACACACACACACACACACACACACACACACACACACACACACACACACACACACACACACACACACACACACACACACACAAATACATAGACATCAGACAGATGGAAACAGACAGACAGACAGACAGATGGAAACAGAGACAGAGACAGGCAAACAAACAAACAGAGCGCGTAAAAGACCAAGTGTTTTCGAGCACAAGTGAATAGACGCTTGCGTTCAATTGAGTCCTGTCATTGGTGTGTGTGTGTGTGTGTGTGTGTGTGTGTGTGTGTGTGTGTGTGTGTGTGTGTGTGTGTGTGTGTGTGTGTGTGTGTGTGTGTGTGTGTGTATGTGTGTGTGTGTGTGTGTGTATAGGGGATATAAACAATATTGTGATTTTTTTTTCTTTTTTTAAGATGACACTCATAGGATTTTGCCCAGATGTGTTCCATTACAATATTCGTCTTTTATCTTTTATTCTATTTACTTACTTTTTTCTAAGAAGTTAAAATCCACAAGTTTTATCAGAACGGTCCTCAAGTTCGAAATATCTGCTTTATCATAATAACACGTTTGCGCCGCAAGTGACGGAACAGCTCCCGCGGCACGCACACGATACGCTTGGATCACCGGGTACCACATGTACTTGTCATTCTATTTATCTTGTATGTATTGTCTATTGTCCTCTTCACATACAATTTTCGGAAAGGAAGGGGTTGCATGGATCAGATTTTTGTGGTAAGATAAATGCGCGAGAAAGCTTTAGGAAAAGGGAAGGATGTTTTTTGGGGTCTTTATGGTTTTGGAAAAGGCTTATGACAGGGTAAACAGGAAGGCATTGTGGGAGGTTTTGCATATATATGTGATCGGGGGAAAGCTGTTAAGGGGATTCAAGAGCTTTTCGAGAGTAATAGAGTCTGTGTTAGAATTAGAAATGGAGAGAGCGAGTGGTTTGAGGTAAAGGTGTGTCATGTCGCCATGGCTGTTTACTGTGCACATGGATAGGACGATGCGGGAGGTACATGCGAGGGTAATAGGCAGAGGATTGGAGATGGTTAAAGAAAATAAAAAAGTGGATTGGTGAGCCAGTTGTTGTTTGCTGACGACACTGCGCTTGTGGCAGGGTCAGAGGAGGGATTAAGGGAATTAGTGACGGAGTTTGGGGAGGTATGCGACAGGAGAAAGTTAAACGTAAATGTGGGTAGAAAGTGATGAGATGTACAAGGGGAGAGGATGACAGCAATTTGGAAGTAAATCTTATAGGAGAGAGGCTGGAGGAAGTAGATAGTTTTGGGTACTATGGGTCGCATGTGGGTGGAAATGGGGGTAGAGGTGGAGGTAAGTTGTAGACTGAGAGAAGCAAGTAAATGCCATGGGAGATTAAAACATGTCATGAGAAATAGACATTTGGGAACGGATGGTAAGAAAATATATGAAGATGTGATTGTGGCGACAGCACTATATGGGGCAAAGACATGGAATTTAAAAGAGGCATAGAGGAAAAGCTTGAATGTGTTTGAGATGAAGTGTCTGAGCAGTATGATAGGAATTACTAGGTTGGATAGAATGAGAAACGAGGAAGTGAGAAGGAGAGCTGGGTAGAGAAGGAGGGGGTAGATAGTGTTGATGAAAGAGTGTTGGGATGGTTTGGACACATGGAAAGAATAAGTGAAGAAAAATCAGTAAAATAGGTGTGGAAGGCAAAGGTGGATGGAATGAACATAAGGGGGAGGCCGAGGATGAGATGGATGGGTGGGGTGAGAAGGGTGTTGAGCAGGAGGGGGATGACTGTTGAGCAAGGAAGAGAGAAGGTGCGAGATAGGGGTGAGTAGAGAGTGGCTGCGTATAGATGATACTGTGATGCAAAGAAAGGAGTGGGTGGGGGATGGAGGTGTTAGGAAGTGATATTGTGTGAATGATATTTTGACGCAGCCCGAAGGGACTTTTCCCCGTCTGCTATTTTTCTGCATGAGGGAAAGGAGAGGAGAGGGGGGGGGGGACGCCGATTAAGTGAAGCGG
>NC_134809.1:23891907-23904407 GCF_046742065.1 Oratosquilla oratoria | reverse complement strand
CGTTACGCCACTACTATTTCTGCGCGTTCTAATCTGGGGCGAATTAGACTCTCAGTGGGGCTTAGCATAATTTTCTTCCCTCTATGTAGTGAAATGTACCCTGGTGGCATAATCGGAAGCGTTTTGGTCTCGCATGCACTTAGTTGTGGGTTCGAGACCCCTCACTCCTCTCCGATTCCCAGCAGTTACCTGCCCCAACAGTCCCCAAAACGTATATTAGGGCAATGGTGACGGTTTCAGTCGCAGCTACTCAGCGTCTCCTGGTGTAGACTCCTGACCATCTTCTTTATTAAGTGAAAAAATCACTTCTCTGTTTATTAGCTTCCATGTCTTGGTTACAATCTTGGTGAAGTGTTTGTCGGGTGACAAATTATCCGTGGCAAACATTTCTAGATAATTCACCATTTGCATTTCTAGATCATTCTCAATCTTGGCCTAGACTTTGATTTGAATACGTAATAATTCATGGTTTCTTTGTACTTTGGCCCATTTACAACACTTTGCATTCTTTGGCGTTCGAGTTCATTTTCCGTGTCTGGATCTAGTCATATATTCTCTCTAAATCATGTTTGTAACAATCTGCAGCCCAACTCATCTTTTATTCTTCTCGTGATCTTTGTTTCGTATGCAAACGATTTAGGGTAATTTGTTGTTTCTTCTGTCGTGTGTTTTGCGTAAATCAAGTTCATAACGGGAGCCAGCACCGACCCTTGAGGGACACGTTAAGTTACTTCCTTACATCCTGACGTTTTGTTCTTTATTCTTCTTCTTAAGTATCTTTCTTTAAGGAAAAATCTCCTATTCATTCCAAAAAAGATTCCTTTGAATCTTCTAATTTACTCTAATTTCCATATCAGTTGTTTATAAGTACAGATACAATCCACCCAGCCCTATCTTCTTCTAAACTATCTTTCTTTAAGGAAAAAATCTCCTATCCATTCCAAAAAGATTCCTCTGAACCCTCTAATTTACTCTAATTTCCATATCAGTTGTTTATGAGGTACCTCATCAAAGGCTCTCTCCAGGTCTAGATACTCACAATCCACCCAACCCTATCTTTTGTACCGCATCAACCGCTCTTGAGTAAAAACATAATGGGTTTGATGCACGTGATCTTCCATTTCTGAAACCAAATTGCCTGCCAAATAGGTATATTTTTTTCAAGAGATTTAATCTATTTCACAGTCCTCTGATAATTATTTTTTCAATATATCTTATCTCTTTCACAATCCTCTTGCACAATTTAGTAATCATGCTAGTCAGAAACACTGGTTTGAAATGCAAATGTTTCTTCTTACTTTCTCTTTGTGTGTATGTGTGTGTGTGTGTGTGTGTGTGTGTGTGTGTGTGTGTGTGTGTGTGTGTGTGTGTGTGTGTGTGTGTGTGTGTGTGTGTGAGAGAGAGAGAGAGAGAGAGAGAGAGAGAGAGAGAGAGAGAGAGAGAGAGAGAGAGAGAGAGAGAGATTTCCCTTAGTCTTCGATCACGTGTTGGACTCGTAATCAACAGTTATCAACCTCCCTGATGAGAGCTTAGAGTTTGTATGACTAATGTATGGATACTACTGTGACCTTACACGCACACACACACCCAACTCCCCGCCCACGAGAGTTGGAGTAACAACCCGCAGCGTAGCGATACTGAAATCATTTCATCCCTGGGCTGGATTCGAACCCGGACCACCGTAGTGGCAGCCGAGAATTCTAACCACTGCGCCATCGATTCATGTATGTGTGTGTGTGTGTGTGTGTGTGTGTGTGTGTGTGTGTGTGTGTGTGTGTGTGTGTGTGTGTGTGTGTGTGTGTGTGTGTGTGTGTGTGTGTGTGTGTGTGTGTGTGTGTGTGTGTGTGTGTGTGTGTGTGTGTGTGTGTGTGTGTGCGTGCATGCGTACATGTATGTGCGTGTGTGTGTACGTGTGTAAGAGATCAACAACCGGAAAGAGGAAGATCCCTCAGTAGATACTAATAAATCATCTGTGAAAAACGCAACATCTGCCTCAATTGCACACGCAAGGACGACACGGGGTGGCATGAGTAGGTGTTCAAAAGAGGTGCTTACACCAGGAGGTGCTTAGCTGTAGTCGGAGCATTTGTATGTGAGAAGTATAGATAGCTGGGACAAATTGTAGTCACTGGTGCTTATTGGGAATCAAAAGGCGAAGAACTATAAAAGGGGGTAAAGATTGAAAACGCTACAAACTGCACATGTTGGATAAATAGAAATTAGAAAAAAAAAATATTATTAAGAGCTCTATCTAAGAGTTTTAGATTATCCACTAGAGCTGTTTCCTTTGGATTTTATTTATTTATATTTTCTTTATTTTTTTTTTTCTTATCAGACTTGCATTCGGTTCATTCATTCAGATTTATTTATTCTTTGTTTTCTTATGTTGCTGGTTCATTTCATTCAGCTGGAGAAAACCAATATTTTTTTTCGAAATCCAGACATGTACCCCCAGAACTATATAGCGGCTACACCTCTTTACAAAGAAGACACCAGCGCGGACAAATGGCCTTCATCATGGGTAGTGATTAAAAAGTGAACAAAAGCCAAATACTTGCACATGTACAGTGACGAGTTTTGATTCACGCTACAGTTCTTACAACGCCTTTTTTTTTTTTTTTTTGTCGAGAAAGTGATATATTTTTGTGCGTTGTAATTAGCTTTCAGTTAGGTAATTTTCTTGAATAATTGAAAGAGAAATTGTCTGACAAAGAATTTTGATTTTATATCATGAAAAACTCTGGGTGGGCCAAAACTTTTGCTTATGACTGTACTGTACATGTACATGTACAGTACGCATGTACATGTACATATGTTTTCTAGCGCGGGAGTCTACAGACTGCAACAATAGACCGTGAACTCAGTATCGCATGAACAGACTTTGTTTTTGCTTAAACTAAACGAGTTTTTTTGGTTTCAAGAACAGACCCAGGTCAAAAGAGGATTCTTGATTGTTCTAGATATGAAGTTGTTCCTCAAATTAATAAAACCTTCCATTGTTAGACTGTATGGGCTTAAGTTGGACACGTTTAGGCCTAGGAAGGAAATAGGCAAGAACTAGACTTAGTAATCATGTAGTAAGCGCTGGAAGGATTGATTGTTAGGTTAGATGAATTCACGGATAAGGATGATAGTTGGTAATGGACATGGAACTGCCTAGTGTAGGCTGTATGGCCTCTTGCAGTCTCCTTCTTTCTTATGATCTTATGTTATGAATAGAATATATAGAAAATGGTCTGGGTCCGAAGTCATTTCGTGTGAGAGTTTGAAGACAGGAAAGACGTTTTGGGTTTCCACATACACATGCAGAAGAAAAGAGAACCACAGGCTCTCCTTGCACGCTGGGCACAGGTGACGGGTCTGACCTCCAGTTAATCACCATCCATCTGGGATAATTTCCTCGATTCTAACCGACCAAACTAAAAGTTACAAAGTGTTGATCTCGGAGACCATGTCAGTTAAGCTCGATTTCCCTATTCGCCTAAGAGCCTAAACTACACAGTTAACTGCACAATCAACTGCACAGTTAACTGCGCAATTAACTGCACAGGTAACTGAACAGCCGCATTCAGCAGAGCAATAACCGAGAAATAAGTATCTTAATGAACAGCAACACAAATGAACAATACATGTGGCGGTGGCGGTTCTGCCAACACAAAGTGCCAACAGCATTGACAACGATGACGACAACGTAGAAGGCCATTACAGTATCCCCCTCCCACTCCTCCCCCACCACTTCCCTCCCACTCCCACCCCCACTCCCACCCAAAAAAAAAAGTCGTGCAGAATCACACAACAAATGCTTTCATGAAATAATGTAATCCCGCCCAAGTGATAATCAGCGTTTGGCTGTCGTGCCAATGCGTTCCGCGGAACTTCCGGCTCGGAGCAGGCACAGTGGCAGCCTCTTTTTTTTTTTTTTTTTTTTTTTTTTTTTAACACTCTGATTCGCGTGCAAATTACCATGATCCTGACCAAAGTAGCGAATGATAATGCTAAAATCAAAATAGGAAACTTGTTTTATATATATATATATATATATATATATATATATATATATACATATATATATATATATATATATATATATATATATATATATATATATATATATATAATATATACTTGGTGTTTGTACAACACTGATTGCTGGGTTCGAGTCCTTGGCAGTACCGCATTTCAATTTCTGCATGTCGGCCTCCATTGGGTCTCCCGATATTGATGGCTTAGAATCAAAGTGCATTGTGGTTGTTAAAATAAAATATACACATGTTGTATATATGATTCGTGTTTATCTAGAATGCGAAGGATGATTATGAAGAAAAGATCGTTTGATTCATTTATGACAGTTTAAACCACGCCCAATTTCTCTCCCCTCCCCGCCCCCTTCCCGCCCATTTCTTGGTACTAAAATGTGGATATGCTTCACTTGTAGCAAATCCTTATGTCTAATATACAATACCAACCACGAGATAGAATGCGAACACATACAGTTTACTTAAAAAAAAAAGCAAAAAATCTCCACCAATCAAGTTAGAGAAACTACTGATCCTACCAAAGTGGGAGGGGCTTCGATGCCAAGTTAGCATGAACGAACCATTGCGGTTCCATTTTGGGAAAAGCTTGTGTCCCCGAGAACACAGCTTTAGTGATGTAAACACAGGCAATAAAGGCTGGACTGTCGGCTTTGCTTGCATATAGTCATACACAGGAATACAAAAGTGTATAGTTGTTGTTACAATCCTGTGTCCTAGATTAATACCGACATTATTAAAGGATCTTGGCTAAAGTATTTTGAGTTTACCTCTTCCTCCTCCTCCTCCCTCTCCTCTTCCTTTCTTTCCCCCTCCTCCTCCTCCTTTCTTAACTCCTTCTCCTCCTTTTTCTCCTCCTCCTCCTCCTCTTCCTCCTTTCTTTACTCCTTCTCCTCCTTTTTCTCCTCCTCCTCCTCCTTTCTTTCCTCCTCCTCCTTTTCTCCTCCTCCTCTTCCTCCTCTTCTCCTCCTCCTTCTCCTTTCTTCCCTCATCTTCTCCTCTCGTCCTAATCCCATCTGAATAAGATGCTCTGGCGATATTTTCCTGACTAGAAATATTCACCCACTAGTCCACTGAACTAGTTATCATTTATTCATTTATTCATTTATTTATTAATTTATCTTTATATGCTTATGCATTTATTTTTTATTTATCTATTAATTTCTTTATATATTTATATATTCATTTATCCATTTTATCTATTTATTTTATTTATTTGTTTATTTGTTTATTTATTTGTTCACATAATCGTTTGCTTACTCGTTTATATGTTTATTTATTTATCTATTTATTCATTTGTTTATCATTTTTTATTTTCTATATTCAATTTTTTTTCATCAATTTATATTTTTTACCTATTTATTTCATTGTATGTTGTTTAATTGTTTTTTCTATCTATTTACTTTTTGAAGACCTTATATCTAAATATAAGGTTATATCAAATATTAGGTAATTTTTATCTCAAAAATAACACAAACAATCTCAACCAATCAACGACGAATGCAAGAGAAAGTAGGCGTGGCTTACTAACATACTTGAAGTCGCCATAACAAACATAAATTGATAACAAACGTCAGACTTCGAAAAGGACTCGTCTATTTAGTCAATCAATCTGTGGATCTATTCCGGTCAAGCGATTTCTTGCCCAAGTCCCTTCCATCACACAGAAAGACATTAAGACCAAAACAGAGGATTTTGAAGAAGAATTTGATGCCAGCCTCTCTTCATGCAAATCCTAAAAAGACACAGATTGGGTCTCAATCCTCTACCAAACAGGTCTAAATCCCCCTGTGAGGGTCCCCCTTAGGCGTAAGGGGATTAGGGGGTGAGTACAGGAAGTAAGCACATTGTAACTTACAACCTAGGGTGGACGGAAAAATTTCACCCTACTCCCTCCCCCCCCCCCGTTTTATCTCGTTTAATATTATCTTGCTTTATTCTGTTGTATTTTGGTTCGTTTTAGATTAATTTAGTTTAATTTAGTTGTTTTTTTTTGTATTTCATTTTGTTCTGATTTATTTCATTTTTTCTCGTTTTACTTTATTTTGCTTTATTTTATTTCATCTTATTTATTATTATCATCAATCCCCTTTTTACAACGACGATTATTCGTAACAGCTGCTCTGATTTGATCAGTGATGTCATCAATGGCGTCATTAATGTCATCAATGACGTCATCTACACATATCAATGACGTCATCACGAAGGTTTTGTCGGTTGTGAATTACAATCACTACGTCAAATGTAGCGAAAGTAAACTTTTCTTGTATTTGATCGTAGGAGCAGATAATACATAACGTCTCTTGTCTATGTATTCATTCAAGCTGTCGCCAGATGATTTTATTCAGCTGAGGGGAAACAGACTTGCTAGGCAAAGCTATAGAAAAATCTTTTGCCTCAAATAAATGAATAAATAAATAAATAAATAAATAAATAAATAAATAAATAAATGAATAAATAAATAAATAAATAAATAAATAAATAAATAAATAAATAAATAAATAAATAAATAAATAAATAAATAAATAAATAAATAAATAAATAAATAAATAAATAAATAAATAAATAAATGAATCAAATAAATAAACAAATAAATAAATAAATAAGTCAATAAATAGATCAATAAGAATGTAAATAAATAAATTAATTAATTAATCAAAACTGACCAAACCATTTATTTATTCATTTATTTTCATCTCTATTTCCTTTTTCCGAGTCGAATAAGTTAGTTATTACTTGGCATAAAAAATATACAGTCGAGGTTTCCACAGTTCTAAATGAAAAAATAACAAAGACTTAAAAAAAATATGAAAAACATATCAAGAATAAATGAAACAAAGTGGAAGTTCCAACAAACATGTAATCTTGAAATCAGAATTAACTGCTGAATTTTCTCTTAAACCGCATTTGGCTCCAAACTCGACCAACAATAATTACAAATTCGGTAGAATGACAATGCTACTCTGGTAATTCCTAATTACATAACAACGATGCCATAAGCTCGATGCATCCAGAAGAAAAAAGATAAAAAAAAAAAATAGCGATGTAGAACGAGTGAGTGTGTTTGCTTGTTTGTTTGTTTGTGTGTGTGTGTGTGCGTGTGCGTGTGTGTGTGTGTGTGTGTGTGTGTGTGTGTGTGTGTGTGTGTGTGTGTGTGTGTGTGTGTGTGTGTGTGTGTGTGTGTGTGTGTGTGTGTGTGTGTGTGTGTGTGTGTGTGTGTGTGTGTGTGTGTGTGTGTGTGTGTGTGTGTGTGTGTGTGTGTGTGTGTGTGTATGTGTGTGTGTGTGTGTGAGCTTGAGTACAATATTTCTTTTCATTTTTTCTCTTATTTTTTTTTACAAGAGTACGAAATAACATAGCTTTGCTTAAAAAACAAACAAGCATTGGAAATAGAGAAAGCGATCGAGTGAGAGAGAGAGAGAGAGAGAGAGAGAGAGAGAGAGAGAGAGAGAGAGAGAGAGAGAGAGAGAGAGAGAGAGAGAGAGAAAGAGAGAGAGAGAGAGTATAAGAGAGTGAGAGTGAGAGAGAGCGAGAGAGAGAAAAAAGAAAGAAAGATAGATACATAGAGACGAAAACACACAATCCGACTTCATACAAATCGCCCTAAAGCCACAAACAATATATCGGTAGAGAGCAAACCTTTCCATGCTCCAGGGTAACCAATTTGCAACCGCTCAACCTGAGTAAAGCCACAACCCCAACTAGAACCCCCCCCACACTCCCCCGCTTCCCCTCCCCACTCCCCCACTCCCCCCACACTCCCACAACCGGTAGCTACCAAAGAGGGAGGAAGAGGTAGGGAGGCGTGATTTGAAGTCCGGTCTTTTGGTGGAGTACCAAACATGGATGTTGCGGTATCTTGTTTACTTCATAAAATCCTGAGCTGGGCGCGTTCCAAGGTGCGTTCCAATATGCGTTCCTATATGCGTTCCTATGTGCGTTCCGTTTTAGTTTGGCCGAGGTTAGCGCTCCCATTATTAAAGCAATATAGGTGCCAATATAATATGTGGCTTATCTTCTGAATGTGGCCTACGAAAATTTTCTTTTTTATAGTATGTGGCCTACCGGACTTTTATTTCGGTATGAACCTGTCTCTTAAGCTTTCATAGTTTGGGAGCGCTAACCGCGGCCAAACTGAAGCGGAATGTACCGAGGAACGCACTTAGGAACGCACCTAGGAACGCGCCCAGCTCTGATCAACTTACTTGATGTGTTCAAGATGTCATTGGTTTAGGATACTACCGGTTACCGGTAAGATGTTTCTGATAGTTGGTACTGAATTATGGTAGTTTGGACCCTGCTAGCGTCATAGTCTAACTAGACATACTCGTAGACTGGTACTTGGTACTTGTAAGTAGTCTTTGTACCCGGAATTGTTGCTGAGTACAAGACAAAGTACTAGGTTGGTCAGATGAAAGAAGTCATTATAAAGATAAGGCGAGTTGTACCTATAAGAACATAACATAAGAATGAAGGAGACTGCAAGAGACCATAAGGCCTACACTAGGCCTTATGTATAGTTACTCTCTGATATTCCTTGTGTTAATTATGTTCTTATCACCAATTGATTTTATTCAGATTAGGAAAACACATGAATGTCAAATGGTTGAGGATATAAAAGCTGCGTGTGTTTAAGTCCTGGACATGTTCCCACCTTTTCCCCTCTCCCCTTCCCTCCTTTCCCTCCTTTACCCCCTTCCTCCCCTTCCCCTTCCCCCTCCCCATTCCCATTCCCCAATGCCCCCCTCCACCCTCCCCCCACTCCCACAATTCCTGGAACATGGGGACATTTGCCCCCTCGTCTCCTGACCAACAACAATAAGTTGGCCAAATGTCCTCCAGATGTTTCTTCACATATATAACTATTGCCCCCGAATATTAGCTCGCCTCTTCCTCTTCCTCATCTTCCTCTTCTTCCTCCTCCCACTCCTTCTTCTCCAACTCTTCTTACTTTTCTTCCCCAGTCCTCCACCTCCTCCTCCTCCTCCTAGGCTCCTTCGCCACTTCTTCCTTCTCCTTTTCTTCCTCTTTCTCCTTCTCCTCCTTCTACTACTTTTCCTTCCACTTCCTTTCTTCATTGTCCTCCTCCTCCTCCTCCTCCTCCTATTTCTCCTTATCATTCTCTTTCTACTACTTTTCCTTCTCCTCCTTTCCTTTTCTTCATTCTCCGCCTATTTCTCCTCATCTTTCTTCTTCTTCTACTTTTCCTCCTCCTCCCTCTCCTCCTCCTCTTCTTTCTCCTTATCTTTCGCCTTCTGTTACTTTTCCTTCTCATTTCTCACCCACCTCTTCCTCCGTCTTCTCCTTCTCCAACTCTTCTTCCAATCCCTCTTTTTCCTCTTTCCCTCTTCCTCTTCCTCTCATTTTCGTCTTTTTGGTCACCTTCCTCTTCCTGCTCTTCCTATTCCCCCGGTATCTCTTCCCTTTTTCTTTTGTTTCCTCCTTCTACCTCCTCCTCTTTTCTCATTTTTACCTTCCTCCTCCTCCTCCTCCTCCTCCTCCTCCTCCTCCTCCTCCTCCTCCTTTTCATTCTCCCTTTTCTCTGCCTCTACCTTACCCTTAGAGTGTTTTTCATTTTTCTCCTTCTCAACTTCATCTCCCCTCTCTTTTTAATTTTTTCTCTTATTTCTCTTTTTCTCCTACTTCTCTTCTTGTTCCTTCATTCCCAACAAACAACCCTACCAACACCTCCATTTGTCTTCCTCCTTCACCACCTCCACCACTACCACCACCACCTCCGCCACTACCAATAATAATAATACCAATACCAAATACCAATACCAATACCATTACCAATCCCAATGCCAATGCCAGTACCAATACCAATACCAATACCAATACCAATGCCAATGCCAGTACCAATACCAATACCAATACCAGTACCAGTACCAATACCAATACCAATACCAGTACCAATACCAATACCAATACCAATACCAGTACCAGTGCCAGTAACAATACCAATATCAATACCAATACCAATACCAATACTCATACCAATACCAATACCAGTACCAGTACCAGTGCCAATAACAATACCAATATCAATACCATTACCACTACCAATACCACTACCACTACCACTACCACCAACACCATCGCCACCATCACCACCATCACCTCTACCACCATTATTAACACCATTACCACCATCACCAACACACCACCACCACCACTTCGCAATTCCACCACTGGGCCAAATCCCCAAATCCAGCTAGGGGCTAATTCCCCAAAATTCAATGGGTCCAGTCCCTCCCCCTGACCCCTCTTCCCCCTCCCCCTGACCCCTGACTAATCCCCTAACACTCCCCCAACTCCCTAACCCAGTTACTACTGGTGGCCTCCAAAGTTGGCCAAGGATTAGGTCGAGGTCAGCGTAGTTAGGTGACCTGAGGTAAGGCGGTGAGTTTGGGACTCTTGAAGCAGGAGGAGGGAGGAGGAGGATGGGAAGGAGGGAGGAGGAGGAGAAGGAGGAGGAGGAGGAGGAGGGAAGAGGTTAGGATAGGAGGAGTAGAAGTAGAGGGAAAGCACTAGGGAGTAGAAGGAAGAGGAAAGATGAGCAAGGAGGTGGCGGAGAAGGAGTGACGAGGACGAGCAAGGAAGATGGGGAAATAAAAGTAGAAGAGGAGTTAGAGAAGAGTAAGGAGGAGGAAAGGAAGAGAAGCAGAGGGGTGATCAGGAAGACGAAGGAGAATAAGAAGGATGAGAATGGGGAAGAGGTAGATCAAGGAGGTGAGTGAGGAGGAACAGGTGGAATGGAAAGGAGGAAGAGGAACAGAGTGTAAGAAAAAAGGAGAACTGAGGAAGAAGAGGAGAGGCAAAAAGAGTAGAAGGAGAAGCAAAAGTAGAAGGAGGAGAAACAGAATGGAAAGGAAAGAGAAGGAGGAAGAAGATACAATGAGGTGAAGTAGAAAAAGGGAAGAAAAGGAGGAGTAGCAGGGGCGAGAAGAAGGAGGAGGAGGAAAAGGAGGAGGAGGAGGAGGAGAAGGAGGAGAAGGAGGAGGAGAAGGAGGAGGAGGAGGAGGAGGAGAATGAGGAGGAGCTGGCGGTGAATAACAAGATGAGAAGGATCGGGAAATGAAGCATAACATCAAAAGAAAGACAAGAAGGAAAATAAGAAAGTGAAAAAAAAGGAAGAGGAGGTATAGAGGAGGAAAAGGCGATGGGAAAATGATGAATAGAAGTAAGAGGATGAGGAGGAGAAAGAGGTGAAACAGGAAGAAGAGGAGAAATAGGAAGAAGAGACTGAAGCAGGAGAAAGACGGGGAAGGATAGGGAGTCGCAATGAAAGGAAGAGATGAGGAGGAGGAGGAGGAGGGGGAATGAGAAGAAGGAGGAGGAGGAGAAGGAAGAAAAAATCTAGGAAAAAATACCAAATAGTAACTATAGAAACTACTAGACAGGATACAAAAAACTGCAATTCAAAAGAATGAAGGGTAGTTTGTAATTAAGATATACTAACCATCATCCAGGTGTGCATATAATTCCCACTCCTTTAAATTTAAGCCCCGCCCCTTGCTACCTATCAGCCAATGATAGGCCTCCCAGAGACTTGACGTCATTCATTCGCCAGCAGCTAACTTATAATATGAATGCTGTAGGTGGGGGGCTTTTATGTAAAATTGGGTAAGGATTGGTATAATTAAAAGTCAAAGATACTGTTGGAGTAGCTGTAGGAAATGGGAAACTTTATAGACACAAAATGGTAATAGTAACAGTAATCGTAATAGTAAAGTTCTAGACACACAAGTACCATTGAAATAAACAGAGGCAAGAATAAAGAGAAAATTTTGATATATCTGTATCATACATACACACACGCGCGCACATATATGCACACACACACACGCGCGTGCGCGCACATATACGCACACACACGCACACATGCGCGCGCACGCGTGAGTATATAAACACAAACAACCCTTCCTTCGCGTGCATGAGCTTTGAGACCCAAAGGCATATTCGAGGACTAAGACCTCATTCTTTGCGGTCTCACCGAAGTCCAGACAATAAACGACTTCGTGACTTCTGACCACGAAGAACGTCTTAGGCGAAGTCGAGACGCGGATAGACCCCAAGTCCCCAATGACTGCTGAGGACCACAGAAGGCCACACAGAGCGACACCAGAAGCCGATTTCCAAAAAAAAATATGGGATGTCTTTAAGAAAAAATTAATTTTGGGTGGGTTCTTGCTGAGATTAGGATGGAAGGAGATTTGTCATTTTAAGTTTGTTATGTTAATTTCTTTGGTTATTCTTGAAGATTTAGTACCACGATAGATTCTGTGTAGCCTAGCACGTGACCCCGGCAAAGGTGGAGGGGCTATGGAGGGGGAGGAAGAGGAGGATTGCGGGTGAGGAAGTCTCTGCAGGAGGTGCTCCTACTTGAGGGAGGATTTGGGAAGACGTGTTCTAAGTCCCAGGGAGCAGGTTAAGGATCATAAGGCCATAAATAGGGAGAAGGAG
>NC_134809.1:23879407-23884407 GCF_046742065.1 Oratosquilla oratoria | reverse complement strand
GTTAGGTTAGGTTAGGTTAGGTTAGGCCAGGTCAGGTCAGGTCAGGTCATTTAGGTTAGGTTAGGTTAGGTTAGGTTAGGTTAGGTTAGGTTAGGTTAGGTTAGGTTAGGTAACGTAAGATATGCTAGGTTGTGTTAAGTTGGATAAGGTTAGGCTAAATTACGCTAGTTTAAGTTAGGTTATGTTAGGCTAGGTTAGACTAGGTTAGATTAAATTAGGCTGTGTCAGTCTAGGTTATGCTGGGTTTGTTAGGAATTATTAGATTGGGGTACGCTAAGTCAAATAAGTTTCATCAGTATTTGGTCTGATTAAGTTAAGCAGGAAGAGGAGGAGGAGGAGGAGGAGGTAAAGGGGAAAGCGAAAGAGGAGGACAGTAAGGATTAGGAGGAGGAAGAGAGAGATAAAGAGAAGGGAGAAGAGAAGAAAGAGGAGAAGGAAGAGGAGGAGGAGGAGGTGAAGGGGAAAGCGAAAGAGGAGAACAGTGAGGAGTAGAAGAGGGAGAAGAGGAATAAAGAGGACGAAGAAGAGAAGGAAGAGGAGAAGGAAGAGGAAGAGGAGGAGGTGAAGGGGAAAGCGAAAGAGGAGGACAGTGAGGAGTAGAAGGAGGAGAAGAGGAATAAAGAGGACGAAGAGGAGAAGGAAGAGGAAGAGGAGGAGGTGAAGGGGAAAGCGAAAGAGGAGGACAGTGAGGAGTAGAAGGAGGAGAAGAGGAATAAAGAGGACGAAGAGGAGAAGGAAGAGGAAGAGGAGGAGGTGAAGGGTAAAGCGAAAGAGGAGGACAGTGAGGAGTAGAAGGAGAAGAGGAATAAAGAGGACGAAGAAGAGAAGGAAGAGGAGAAGGAAGAGGGGGAGGAGGAGGTGAAGGGGAAAGCGAAAGAGGAGGACAGTGAGGAGTAGAAGGAGAAGAGGAATAAAGAGGACGAAGAAGAGAAGAAAGAGGAGAAGGAAGAGGAAGAGGAGTAGGAGGAGAAGGGAAGGGGAGACGCAAAAGTAAGAAAAAGGAGCAAACAGAAACAGAGAGAGACCGCAGAGGAAAAGGAAAGAAAAAAGAAGAAAAGAGAAAAAGAAAAAAGAGAGAGACTAAGAGTAGGAACAGGAAAGGAATTACAAATAGTAACAACAAGAGAAAGAGGAGGAGGAGGAGGAGATAGAATGTAAGAATAAGAGAAAGAGGAAGAGAAAGAGAAGAAGTAGGAAGAGGAGGAGAAGGAGGAAGAGTTAGAAATGGAAGAAGAGGGGGAAGAGGAGGACGAATAAGTAGAAATGGAAGAATAGGAGGAAGAGGAAGAAGAGGAGAAGGAGGAGGAAGAGGAGGAGGAGGAAGAAGAGGAGAAGGAGGAAGAAGAGTAGGAAGAAGAGAAGAAGGTGGAAGAAGAGGAGGAGTAATAAGGAGGAGGAGGAGGAAGAAGAGGAGGAGGTACAACGAAAAAATACCAGGAAGAGTAGGGGGAGGAGGGAGAGGTAAAAAAGAAAGAATAGGAGGAAGAGGAAGAGGAAGAGGAGGAGGAGGAGGTACAACGAAAAAATACCAGGAAGAGTAGGGGGAGGAGGGAGAGGTAAAAAAGAAAGAATAGGAGGAAGAGGAAGAGGAAGAGGAGGAGGAGGAGGAGGAGGAGGAAGATGAGGAGGAGGAGGGAAAGGAGAAATGAGGAAGGGGAGTTAAAGGGGAGACAGGAAATCAAATTGTCGAATCTAATTTGTAAATTTGAATGGGGAATAGTAATTGCTTCAACTCAAGTAGATTCTTTGGATTGCTTGGTTGTAGAAGCAGACTTCAAACAAAACGAAGAGGGAAAGGGAGGAGGTGGAGGAGGAGGAGGAGGAGGAGGAGGAGGGAGGAGGGAGGAGTGAAGAAATTAAGAAAAGAAAAAGAGGTAGAAGGAGAAGAAGAGGAAAGGAAAGAAAAAGAAGAACAAGAAGAAGAAGGAAAGTGAGTTTGTGACACTTGATGGTATTTTGATCCATAAGTGTCCCATAAGTTGGGGTCATACACGGAGAGTTTGGGGGAAGCTTTGTCACGGGCAAGAAGACTCTAAATCCTTCGTCACACCAACGCGACTCAAGTGAGTTCGTTTAAGTAGAAACGACTTGGGTTACAATCTTTCATTTTTCGAATTTCCAAATGTCAAATCACCTTTGCGTCAAATATAGAGAAGCTGAATAACGAACCAAGAGAAGTTAGATCTATATGAATATTAGAAACATTTCTGCATTGTTCTTCGGGAAGTCGGGAATGCTGCAAGCAAAGTCGTCTTCCAAATTTTCTAAATCACAAAATTTGACACGAATTGCCAAAAGCAACCGGCAATGGTCCTTGGAGTCATTCATTCATCTCTTAATAATAATAAAATAAAATAAAGGAATAGGTAGATAGATATGTAAGATAAATTTGAATTAAATTAAATAAAGTAGACTAAATAAGAAAAAATAAAATAAAATAAAACAATAAAATAAGAAAAATAAAATAAGATCAAATAAAATAAAACGTAATAAAATAAAATAAAATGAAAATAAATAAAATAAAACAATAAAATGAAACAAAATCAAATACGATTTCAATAAAATACATTAAAATAAATTAAGATTAAATCAAATTAAATTGGAATAAATAGAAAAAAATCTGGACTGATATATTACTTTGGGCTTATTTCTATGTCATTATTGACAAATCTTAGTCCGGAGACCAAGCACCAGTCCTCGAGGTCGCACTTCCCCACAGAAATGAAGATACTAATGAAATCTAAAGATGAACAGCTGGGAGATGATTGTTCCCGACGTAAATCAAGGCATGCAACTCTACACAAACATAAACACGTGTACACTAATGTGTACACATATAAATAAACATAACAACACAACGCTATATGCACACGCCCAGACAATTTTCAATTGTTTGTGTAAAAATGCGTATGCATATATGTAATCCACAAACACATATATAACATAATGCGCCCACATACCCACATATTCTCCCCAAACACACCCACACACACATTTGGTCATCCCCTTTTCCTATCCTTTACGCTCTTCCTCACTCTTTCTATCTTTCTTCCTCCCATCCACTACTCTCTCTCTCTCTCTCTCTCTCTCTCTCTCTCTCTCTCTCTCTCTCTCTCTCTCTCTCTCTCTCTCTCTCTCTCTCTCTCTCTCTCTCTCTCTCTCTATCTATCTATCTATCTAACTCTCTCCCTCTCTCTAACTCTCGGTCTCACACTCTCTCTCGGTCTCACTCTCACTCTCTCTCTCGGTCTCACTCTCTCTCTCTCTCTCTCTCTCTCTCTCTCTCTCTCTCTCTCTCTCTCTCTCTCTCTCTCTCTCTCTCTCTCTCTAACTCTCTCTCTCTCTACTCTCTCTAACTTTCGGTCTCACACTCTCTCTCGGTCTCACTCTCTCTCTCTCTAACTCTCTAACTCTCTAACTCTCTCTAACTCTCTCTTACTCTCGCTCTAACTCTCACTTACACTCTCATTCTTACTCTTTCTACTTCCTTTCTCAATTTCTTCTCTCCCTCCCTCTACCACACTTTGCTTCTCTCTCTTTCTCACCCTCTCTACTCTCCTTCTTCCTTTCCTCTTCCTTATTCCATCTTCTTTCTTTTCCATTTTTCTTCACACTTCCCTCCCTCTTCTTCTCCCTCTTCCTTCTCCCTCTTCCCTTCTTCACCTCTCCTCCTCTCTCATTTCTCGTCCCATCTTCCTTTTATCATCTTACTTCACTATTCTTTTCTTTTCTTGTTTTTTCTCCTCTCTCATTTCTCCTATTTATTCTTTTTATCATCTCCCTTCTTTCATTCTCCTTTCACTTCCTCCCTACCTCTCTTTCTTTACCTCCCTACCCTTCCCTCCCTCTCTTCCTCCTCCCTCCTTTCCTCTCTTTCTTCTTCCCACTCTTACCCCCTTACTCATCTCCCTATTCTTCCTTATTCTCTCTTTCCTTCTCTCTTTACCCTCTCCCTTCCCTTCTCCTCCCTCTCTTCTCCTCTCTTCCTCCCTTCTTCTCTTCCTCCACCTTACGTCCCCTACTTCCTTCCCATACCCCATCCATCTTCCTTCTCTCCCTACCTTCTCCCTTCCCCTTTCCTCCCTTTTTCCTCCCTTCCCCTCCCTTTCCTACTCCCCCATATCCCCCTCACCTCCCTCTCCTCCCTCCCTCCCTCACTCCCTCCCTCACGCCCGGCCACTCCGTTTTACATTTCCTATCAATGGCACCACTTGATAAATACCATTTGTTCATTTCAGTTTTGTAATTCTCAAACCTTTTCAGCCCCCTTTAGTGTGGTGATGTGTCTCATATATATATATATATATATATATATATATATATATATATATATAATATATATATATATATATATATATATATGTATACATATATATATATACATATATATATACAACATATATATATATATATGTATATATATATATATATGTGTGTGTGTGTGTGTGTGTATATATATATATATACATATATATATATATATATTTATATATACATATAGAGGGGGCCACACCTTAGCTGATTCGAATCGTTTGAACACTTCCTACAACAAAGGTGTTTAGATACTTAACCGTATTGAAGGAGCTTCATCACATATTTTCCTATTCATCTTGACACTATCAATTAGGTGACGTCCTTCATGTACTCTATTCTGGTTGTTGCCAGCCGGTAGGTGATTTTTGTAGTGAGGAGTTTAACTTGGTTTGGTTAACATTTTTGGTTTAAGTTTATCTGTATGAAACGTTAGTTAGCTATAGGTTTCTTAGTCTGTCTGAGGTTTACATCTTAATCATTTATTATTCAATCTAGTTTTCTTCTGATTTTGATCAATCTGTTATAAATTGGTTACACTGTCGTTTTCTATTAAGCATTGTTGTAATAAGTCTTCGAGTACAAATATAACCGAACGAGCTCAAAGTTTGAACCCCGAATGAGACACAATAATTATAATTTACATTGTTGTTGTTGTTATTGTTGATCTTTTTGTTGTTAGTGTTGTT
>NC_134809.1:23869407-23874407 GCF_046742065.1 Oratosquilla oratoria | reverse complement strand
AGGTGGAGGAAGGGAAGGAAGAGGAGGAGGAGCAGGAGGAGGAGGTATGGGGAGGTGGAGATAGAGGAGTAGGTTAGAGGAGGAGGTGGAGGAGTAGGTAGGAGGAGGAGGAGGAGGAGGAGGAGGAGGAGGAGGAGGAGGAGGAGGAACAGGAGGAGGCTGAAGTTGGAGGAGCAGGAGGAGGTTGGAGAAGGAGAGGGAAGAGGAGCAGGAGGAGGAAGAGAAGATAAAGGAGGGAAGGGTGTTGAACGTTGAAAGTAGAAAGGGGAAGAAGAAGAGGAAGAGGAAGAGGAGCTTTTGGGAAAGGAGGAGGAGGAGATAAAGGAAGGAAATAGCAGAATATTGAAAGTAGGAAAGGCAATAGAAGGATGAGCAAAAGTAGGAAGAGGAGAAGAATGACAAAAAGAAGGATAAGGACGAAAAAGAGTAGAAGGAGGAGGAAAAGGTGGAAGAAGAAGACGAGGAGTAGGAAGAGGATCAAGGGGATCTGGAGAAAGAGGAATAAGAGGAGAAGAAGAAGGAGTAAGAGGAAGAGGAGTGAAAGGAGAAAAAAGAAGAAGAGAAAGAGGAGTATTAGGAAGGCGAGAAAAGGGAAGATGAGGAGGTGAAGAAGGTCGAGAAGGCAGACAGACTGACAGACAAACAGGCTAGCAGGCATGAAGGCAGGAAAGCTAGAAGCAGACAGGCTAGCAGGCTAGCAGGCTAGCAGGCAGGAAGGCTAGCAGGCTAGCAGGCTAGCAGGCTAGCAGGCAGGAAGGCTAGCAGGCAGGAAGGTTAGCAGGCTAGCAGGCAGGAAGGCTAGCAGGCAGGAAGGTTAGCAGGCTAGCAGGCAGGAAGGCTAGCAGGCTAGCAGGCTAGCAGGATAGCAGGCAGGAAGGCTAGCAGGCTAGCAGGCTAGCAGGCTAGCAGGCAGGAAGGCTAGCAGGCAGGCAGGCAGTCAGTGGGGGGCTAGTTGAGTCACCCTTCTGTTTTAGTGCCATGGGTTGGGAGGGGAAACAAGCTAACCGGTTTGAATTTATTGCCGGGGGGAGGGGAGAGGGGGAAGGTGGGAGGGGGAGTAGAAGGGGGAGGCTCCCCGGTATTACCCTGACATCGCCCGCTTGTTACGGTGTACCGAATAAGTAATCAGTGCTTGGCTCCTGACGCAATCTGTTTGCCCATTAGCGCCAAGAGACACTGAGGTATTCTACTTGCTCTGGTCCTTGTTGAGGGGATACGCGACCATGAGGTTCTGAGGATGGAGGTGGTTCCTCCTCAAGGAGTAGATCTCCCTCATGAAGAAGGGATTAGTCCCTCCTGAGGCAGGGGGTCGGTCTCCTCGACGAGAAGGTCTCCCTCGTGAAGGAAAAGGGTCATGCTTCTGAGGAAGATCTTTCTCCTGAAGAAGGGGTTCTTGCCTATTAAGGAAGAGGTTTTGTCTTCAAAAGATGTCCGGTTCCTGAAGAAGTAGTCCTTACTTTTGGAGGAATTGCTTCTGAAGAAGAGATCATACTCCTGAAGAAGATCTTCCTTCTGCGGAAAGGGTTCTTGCCTATTAAGAAAGATTTTGTCTCAAAAGGATGTCCAGTTCTCGAAGTCCCTTTGGAGGGATTGCTTCTGAAGAAGAGATCACCCTCCTGAAGAAGAATGTCTTCCTCCTTAAGAGGGGAGTCCTGCATCTGAAGGAAGAGGTTTTGTCCCCAAAGGATGTCCAGTTCCTGAAGAAGTAGGCTTTGTTTCTGGAGGAATAGCTTCTGAAGGAGAATGTCTTCCTCCTTAAGAGCGGAGTCCTGCATGTGAAGGAAGAGGTCTTGCTCTCAAAAGATGCCCAGTTCCCGAAGAAGTAGGCTTTGACTCTACTGGAATACCTTCTGAAGAAGAGATCACCTTCTTGAAGGAAGGGATCTCGTCTCTGAAGGATGTCTAGTTCTTGAAGGATTAGATATTGCTTTTGTAGAAGAAGGATCTGTTTCAGATGGATGAAGTCTCTCTCTTACATGAGAAAGTCCAGCTCATGTTCTTGTTTCTTAAGGAGAGGATCTTATACCTGAAGGAGGTCTTACTTCTCGTTGAAAAAGTCTCACCCTTCACGGAGAAAGTCTTATACTTGTACATTTTATATGCATAGATATATGAACCTGCAAATATCACATATTTGTGGCGAAGGTCGAGAGCCCTGTCACCGGCAAAGTTGAACCAAGGGCATGGTTCATTAGCTTCCACGCTGCAAAGTCCTCTGTGAGGGGCACCGTCCTAGCCTCCCAAGTTTGTGACGTTAAACCATATCATCACTTCGAGGAGATGGTAATATAATTTCCAGAAAAAGAAGTTAGAAGACGTCTTTCCAACTGAAATGATTTCTCGGGTGAATTTACTCAAGGTCAGGCTGTCTTTCATTACAGAATCTACTTTGACAGTAAGGGCAAATGCTCCAGGTGGATAGGCTGAGACCATGTATGTATGTATATTTACATATATATATATATATATATATATATATATATATATATATATATATATATATATATATATATATAATATGTAATATGTATATGTATATGAATGTATGTATATGTATATGTATATGTATATGTATATGTATATGTATATGTATATATATGAGTGAAAATTTATGTACAGGTAAAACTATTTACAGCGATGAGACATGCGGGTGTGCGTACTCGGTGGCTGCATAAATAATATAGCCATCATAAGAAAATAAAACATTCTTTCCAACGCTGCAATATGAATTGAGTTTCTTTAAATGCGTCCATATTAAAGGAGTGTCAGAGGAAGAAGAAGATGAAGAGGAAGAAGAGGAATAGGAAGAAGAGGAGGAGAAGGAAGCTGGGAGGAAAGCAGTAAAGGGAGAAGGAGGAGGAGGGAGGAAGGAGGAAGGAGGAAGGAGGAAGGGGAAAGGAGGAAGTTATTGGAGAAGTGATTTGAGGAAGGCTTTCTCGCGTTTAGAGCCTTGAATGGCTTCAGAGTAAATGGTACATGTTAGAGGAGGATCCAAGGCGTCTGATGCTTAGAGCTATACACTGGAGGCACCAAGATGAAGAAGATGAAGGAGATGGAAATGGAGGTGAAGGATGAGGTTTAGGAGGAGGAAGAGAAGGGGGAGGAGGAAGAGGAAGAGGAAGAATGATAGGAAGAGGGGGAAGAAACGAGAAAGAAAAAAATAGACATTTAAGTTGATTTTTTTCTTAAATAGCTAATACTAAAAGGTGTCTGTGGACGTGTTTTTGGTGTTATACTAAATGCTATATAATATAGGACATAACAAAGAGGAATAGAAATATAAGGAAGGATAGGAAGAAGGAGAAAGAGGAGACGTGTGAAATTAGGGGAAAGATATTTTCATCAGGGGGGAGGGGTAGGTGAGGGGGAGGGAGGGGGGCGATATAAGAACTCTGAAACCCTGCAAACGACGACACTAACAAACATATGCCTGAAGGTCTAAGTTAGCGTGACACCAAACGCTATACGATGGAGGACTCGGGAATGTAACAGGTTGAATTTAACCGCGGTAAACCAGTAGTCATATTTAGAGAAATTGCTTTTGTCTGTGTGTGAAAGCAGATGGGGAGGGAGGAGGAGGGAGAGAGGCAGGAGGAGGAGGGAGGGAGAGAGGGAGGAGGGAGGTAGGGGGGGAGAGGGAATGGTAGTGAACGGGGATGGGAAGGGTGAGAGGGAGAGGGAAAGGTGGACCAGATGAAGGGGGTTCCTCTCGGATATGAATATAAACTGTATATAATAGTGGGCAATTAATCACAGTCTATTTTGTTACGTACGTTTTTGCTGTGATTTTCTTCCCCCTCCCCCCCTTCTCCCTCCCCCCTCCCCCCTTCCCTCCCCCTATCCTGCCCTCCCCCTCCCCCTCCCCCACCCTACACTGCCCACCTCTTCCCCCCGTTCCATCATTTTGCATATAATTTGATTTGTCCCGTGTAATGTTTGCGTGTATTGCGCCGTTCCTACCGGTTGTGGTTGTGGTTGTGGTTGTGGTTGTGGTTGTGGTTGTGGTTGTGGTTGTGGTGGTTATTGTGGCTGTGATTATTGTTATGGTTGCGGTTGTGGTTGTGGCCGTGGTTGTTGTTGTTGTTGTTGTTGTTTTGGTTGTGGTTGTGGTTGTGGTTGTGGCTGTGGTTGTGGTTGTGGTTATTGTTTTGGCTGTTGTTGTGATTGTGGTTGTGGCTGTGGTTGCGGTTGTAGTTGTGATTGTGGTTGTGATTGTGGCTGTAATTGTGGTTGTGGCTGTGGTTGTGGTTGTGGTTGTGGTTGTGGTTGTGGCTGTGATTGTAGTTGTGGTTGGGGTTGCGGTTGTGGTGATGATTGAGGTGGTAGTTGTGATTGTGGTTTTGGCTGTGGCTGTGGTTGTAGTTGTGATTGTGGTTGTGGCTGTGGCTGTGCTTGTGTTTGTGGTTGTGGTTGTGGCTGTGGCTGTGCTTGTGTTTGTGGTTGTGGTTGTGATTGTGGTTGTGGTTGTGGTTGTGATTGTGGTTGTGGTTGTGTTTGTGGTTGTGGTTGTGATTGTGGTTGTGGTTGTGGTTGTATCTGTGGTTGTGGTTGTGATTGAGGCTGTAGTTCCGGCGAAACATTTACCTATATATGTATAATAGGACATCCAGGGCAAGTGGTAGTTACTTTCAGTCGTTGTGTATTGAACCCGAGCCAAAATATATTGGTAAAGAAATATACACAGCAATGCTAATAGTACCAACATGGTATAGTGATAGAAACAGGAATATGACTAGTATTTTGTGAAAAAAGAAAAAAAAAAAAAAAACACGTCGTGGTGGTAATTGTAAATTGCAGCTGCAATGGTACTGATCATGGTAATGGTAATAGGAATGGAAATAGTTGTGACCATGGTAATAGTCATTAGTAATAATACCAGAAAGGTAAGGGAAGGTTGAAGTTAGGTAAAAGGGTAGAGGTCAGATAAGAGTTCAGGGTAATTGTAAGGGTAAGGTTAAGGGTAATAGTATAGGTAAGAGTAGAAGCAAATATCAAACAAA
>NC_134809.1:23861907-23864407 GCF_046742065.1 Oratosquilla oratoria | reverse complement strand
GCTGTAGTTCTCCATGGAACCAGCTGTTGGAGACACCGAGCGTCACTTTCTCCACCCCCGGCCCCCGGTAGTAGAGCCACCGGCAACAGTCGCCTTTGCCGGTAGCCGGTCGTATAATTAACCTCAGCAATGCACCGGTCGCCTGGCCTGGGTTGGCCTGGCAACCATTTGCCCCCCTTTCTATTGCCCCTCTCTCCCCCTCCCTCCCCCTCCTTAGTTGCCTCTGTGATGTAAGGGCTATGTTTGCCCCCACTGACACCCACTTCTGCCCCCCCCCAACCCCAAACCCACCCCTCCTAATCCAACAACCCAAACCCACCACGTCTCTCCCGTAAACCCCAAAACCTTCAAACTCTCTAACCGAACATCCCAGAACCCTCACTTTCATCTCCATTTCCTGCTCCCAATATGTCTTCCTATGTTTGAATTATTTCACTGGATTTAGGCATTTTGTTCTTGAAGCGGTGAGATGCATTATTTTGGAAATATCTAATTCCAAATTCATGAGAACTTTATATGTTTAACTTGGACTATTCTCATTTTTCCCATACGTATTAACCCCGGAAGAATCAAGTATCATCTTTAGATTTATATATTTATAAAGTCCATAAAGAACTAGCGCCTTTCATCTAACGACTAAGTATTAGTTAAAAGAAGACCTATATATATGTTGAAGAATTAAAATCGCTATCAAACATAATCCTTTAACAATTTCTATAAGAACTGTGCACTGGAGACACCTTTCTGTAGGGTCTAATATAAAGGTAACATTGCTTATAAATTCAATAAGAATTGTTGACTAGAGAATCTTGGTCAATCACTCTAATGTAGAACACTTTCACATACACATGCACACACACACACACACACACACACACACACACACACACACACACACACACACACACACACACACACACACACACACACACACACACAAACACACACACACACACACACACACACACACACACACACACACACACACACACACACACACACACACACACACACGGCCCGGTGGCGGATTGGTAAGGCACTGGCCTCACAAGCCGGAGAACCGGGGTTCGATTCCCCGGCCGGGCGGAGACAAGTTGGGTTTGTCTCCTTTCACGTGTAGCCCCTGTTCACCTAGCAGCGAGTAGGTACGGGACGTTAGTCAAGGTGTTGTGACCTTGCATTCCCGGTGTGTGGAGTGTGAGTGGTCTCAGACCTACCCAGAGATCTGCTAATAATGAGCTCTGAGCTCACTGCCGTAGGGTGGTGTCTGGCTGTCTCGAAAAGAGGCTGCAGCAGATCCGAGGTGAATACACACACACACACTCACACACACGCACATATACATCATTAGTCCTCCATTCCCTCCTTTCCCTTCTTTACCTACCAAACTTCCCTCCCTCATTTCTTACTCATTTCTTTCTCATCTCTCCTTCCTTACTCCTCCTTCCCTTCCTAATTCTTCCCTTTACCTTTTTTCATATCCACCTTTATCTTCCAGTTTCCTTCCTTCCCTTCCCTTCCCCCATATCCCTTCCATTCTTCCGTCACATGCCTCCCTATTCCTCCCCCATCCTCCCATTTATCTCCACCCATCTCCACCCACTTATCCTTCCCCTCTTCCCCCACTTCGCTTCCCCTCATGCCATTGACCATCGCCTAATCATTCCCAATCCATTCAAACATTCCTCCCTCCCCCCCACCACCATTTTTCCCCTCTTCCTCTCCCCTTCCTAGCTCCTACTCCACAAATTTCGTTTCATTATATAACCAGACATTTTCTTTTATTCCGTTCATTTCCTCTTTCTTTTCCTCTCCTTTCCTCTCCTTCTTCTTATTCTCCTCCTTCTCCTTCTGGATCTTGATTTTCTTTTTTCTTCATTCCTCCTTTTCTTCGTCCTTCTTCTTCTCCTACCGTTTCTTCTTAATCTCCCTTCTTCTATTCCTCTCCTCTCTCTCCTTCTCATCCTTCCTCCTCTACAGATCTTCTCTAGTCTCTCTCTTTCTCACTTTTCTTCTCTTTTCCCTCTCTTTTTTATTCTTCCTCTTCTTTTCTAACCTTTAACCTTTCTTTCCCCTTCCCTACTTTTGTCCTTCCCTTCTTCCTTCCCTTTCTCCCTCCCTACCTTCCCTCCTCACTCCTGTCTTCCCACATTCCAATTCATCCTTTTTAATGATACTGTCGCTCCCTTAACCATCCCTTCCCTCTTTTCTCTCTCCTTTCCCTTTTCTTCCCTTCTATCCTACTTCCCTTTCCACCTCTTGCTCTCCCCAATTACTCCTCTCTTCACCCTTCCTCCTCTTTATCTCTCCTTTCCCATCACTCTCTTCTCTAGTTTAGACCTCTCTCCTCTTCCCTCTCCATCTTACCCCACCTCTCTAATGATCTACTCTGTCATTCTCTTCCTTTGCTTCCTCCTTCATCTCCCATCTCCTCCTCTCCCTTCCCACTCCCTTGTCCTCCCTAAGGTTATCCCTCCCTTTGCCTTCCCTTTCCTATCCC
>NC_134809.1:23849407-23851907 GCF_046742065.1 Oratosquilla oratoria | reverse complement strand
GAGAGGGGGTAAGGGGAGAGAAAGATGGGGGAAAGGGGGGAAATGGAGGGAAGAGGAGGGAAGGGGAGAGGAGGGGAAGAGGAAGGGAGTGGAGTAGAGGATATGGGGAGGGAGGAGTAGTGGAAGGGAAGGGGAGGGAGGGGAAAGGAAGGGAGGTGAAGAGAAGGAAGGGAAGAGAGAGAAGGGAGGGAAGGGGAGAGAGAGGAAAGGTAAGTGAGAGGATTAGAAAGGTATGAAGAGGGAAGGAAGGGAAGGGAAGGGAGGGGAAGGGAAGGGAGGAAAGGGAAAGAGAAGAGAAGGGAGAGGAAGGGAAGGAGAAGGGAGGGAACGAAGCGGGCAAGGGAACAGAAAGAAAAAGAGAGGATCATAATTCGAATAAAGAGAAAAGAGAGTGAAGATGAAAAGTAGATGAACTGGGAAGTGAGTACTAAAGAAGAAGCGAGAGAGGAATAAAAGAGAGGAAATAAAGAGAAGAAAGAGAGCAAGGAAAGGGAATGGGAACAAGAGAAGGAATAGAGAGAGAGAGAGAGAGAGAGAGAGAGAGAGAGAGAGAGAGAGAGAGAGAGAGAGAGAGAGAGAGAAAGAAAGACAGACAGGAGGGAAGGAAGGAAGGAGGGAGGGAGAAGGAGTGAAGGAAGGAGGGAGGGAAGGAGAGAAAGAAGAAAGCAAAGATGGAAGGGAGAATAGACTGATGGAGGGAGGAAAGGGAGAAGGGAAGAAAGGAGGAAGGGAAGGGAAGGATGGAAGGAGGAAGGGAGGGAAAGAGAAAAGGAAGGAGAGAGGGAAGGTAAGTGAAAGGAGGGAGGAATATAATTGGACAGAGAGAGTAAAAAGTCAGAAAAAAACATTTTTTTCTTTTTAGAGAAAAAGGAGAAAGAAAGAAAAATACGAAGAGTGAGAGGGGAGGAGATAAAGAGGTAGAGAGGGTGAGAGAGAGAGAGGGGAGGAGACAGAGGGAGAGAGAGAGGAGGGAGGCGGAGGGAGAGAGAGAGAGAGGGGGAGGCGGAGAGAGAGAGAGAGAGGGGGGGAGGCGGAGAGAGAGAGAGAGAGAGAGGGGAGGGAGAAAGAGAGAGAAATTTTGAGTATTACGGAAGAAAAAGTGGTTTAGGAAGAGCATCTCAGAATAAGGTAGTCCGCCTGAGAACGGAAGACGCCAAAGCGTCCGAAGAAGCTCAGAGTACAAAGATTTCAGTCTGAATATGTCAGAATCCGTCGGAGTACAGGAAGCACCACTTTCAGACCAGTAGACTTTCTCTGAGAACGGAGAAATTCGTCTGAAAACGGAGTAAAACGTCCGGAAACGGAGAAATCCTTCTGAAGACGGAGAAATTCATCTTAGGCAGAGTCCGTCAGGTAACCCACATGAGTCCATCTAAGAGCGGATGATGTGGAAGGAATTCCCTCTGGTAACGGAGAAACTCTATCTGAGGACGGAGGACATCCGTCAAGAACAGAGAATTCCGTCTGAGGCCGGAGAAGGTTTTTCTTAGACCGACAGATTCCGACAGATTCCGACGGAGGGCTTCGTCCAAGAAAGACGAAGCCTCGAAAGAAGCCCGTCTGTAAAGTCTGTCTTACGCTGACAAAGTGAAGGAGGGAGTCAGGGAGTGAGGGAGAGGGAGGGAGGAAGGGAGAGTGAGGGAGGGAGGAAGGGAGAGGGAGGGAGGGAGGGAGGGAGGGAGGGAGGGTGGTGGAGTGAAGGAGGGAGGGAGAGAGGCATAGATGGAACGGAATTGATTGAGAGGGTAAGGGTGACGGAATTAGGTACCCTTGGTGGCTTGTGCAAGGGAGGGGGAGGGGGGTCAGGGGGAGTGGGAGGGGGGTCAGGGGAAGGGGGAAGGTGGAAGGGGGAGGGGAGGGGGAAGATGGGGAAGCAAGGGGGTCGGAATGGGGAGGGTGGGGCCTTGGGGGACTAAAGGGAGGGGATGGGAAAGGGTTAAGGAACAGAAGAACGAGGAGGACGAGGAGGAAGACGTGGAGATAAATGAGGAACAAGAAGAGGAGGAGGAGAAAGAGATGAAGGAGGGGACGATAGAGGTATAAGAGTGGGAGGGAGAGAAGAAGGAAGAGGAAGAGGAGAAGAGGAACAGAAAGAAGAAAAGACAATGGAAGAGGGTGAAAAGGAGGAGGAAAAGGAAGAGGAACCGGGAGAGAAAAGGAAAAAGAGAGAGAAAAAGGAGAGCAAGAAGAGGAAATGGGAAAGAGGGAAATTAGGAAGTGTCCATAGAATAGCGATCTTTTTAAAGTCTTTATTCAGGTCAAAATCACACGATTTTATTTAGTTGAATAATTCCCTATTCCCCAATCCTCCTTCTCTTCCTTTCTTCTTCCTCCCCCCAAACCCATTGCTCTCTCCTCCCCATTCCTCCCATTCTTCCCCCATTCCCCCCATTCTTCCCCCATTCCCCAAATTCACACAGCGAGCGGGCTGAGCACAGCAACAGAAGAAGAAGAAGAAGGAGGAGGAGGAAGAGAAAGAGGCAATTTAATAAGAGCAGTG
>NC_134809.1:23829407-23844407 GCF_046742065.1 Oratosquilla oratoria | reverse complement strand
GGCTGAATATGGAGGGGTAGCATCAATGATGATTCTGTTTAACGTTCCAAGCTTCCCTATCAGGAGGCTAGAACGGTGCCCCTTACAGAGGACTTAGTACCGGGGAATTCAATGAACCATGCCCTTGGTCCAACTCGCTAGTGACGAGGTCTGAATTGACGTCACCTCGACCCCCGCCGCAAGTAGCGACGCTTGACTAGCAGGCAAGGACACCAAAGAGGAAATTAACAAATGATAGAAAATAACAAATAACAAAGACAAAGTACAAATATTTTAGGACTTTGGACTAAGTGTGAGGATGGGGTGAGCGGGATGCCAAAGGAAATGACAAAAAAGAATTAAAATATGTCAGGACAACAAATGATGCCATATTCAGAAACTCATGCAGAATGCAGGATTTAAAAATGGCTTCAAACGGACCAAAGTAGGAAAATGGAAGAGTGTATAGAAACACAAACAACTAGAAAATACATAGAAATACTAAGACCAAAGGGCTATAAAACTAGAAAGAACGACCTAGTGTGAGCAATGAACAAGGAAATACAAAAAATTTATAAATAAAGAAAAACGTAAGAGAGTATAGGTGAAACAAAAATGCAACGAAGCAAAAAAAAATGAGTCGGTAATTTGAAAATTACTAGATACCAAACAACTAGAATAAATTAATATAAGAAAAATAAGAATTCTAGATAATGAGACGAATACAAGACAGAAAGGAATAATGTAGGAAAAGGTAACATCGTATTAGACTGAAGGTGGTGAAGAGGAGAGAAGAGGAGGAGGAGGAGGATGGATGATGGAAGAGGAGAGTTGGGGAGAAGAATGGAGGGGGAAGAGAAAAAGGTAAAAGAAATAAAAAATAAGGAAATGGAGAAAAATAAAAAGAAAAGGAAAAGAGAAGAAAGAAGAGAAGAAAAAGAAAGCATAAAGAAAAAATGGAGAGAGGAAGAGAAGAAAGAAGAGAAGAAAAAGAAAGCATAAAGAAAAAATGGAGAGAGGAAGAGAAAAACAGAAGAAAAGAAGAAAAAATAAAATAGAAAAATAGAAGAAGAAGAAGAAGAAGAAGGAGAGCAAGGAAGAGGAGGAAAAGAAGAGGAAGCTGGAGTAGAAGCAGAAACAGAAGAAGAAGAAGAAGAAGAAGAAGAAGAAGAAGAAGAAGAAGAAGAAGAAGAAGAAGAAGAAGAAGAAGAAGAGGAGGACGAGGAGGAACAAGAGAAAGATGGGGGTAGAGGATGGAGAAGGGGGAGAGCAGAAGAAGGAGGAGGAAGAGGAGCAAGGAGGGGGAAGAGGAGGAAGGAGGGGATGCAATTAGCGAATGCAAGATGATTGCAATGCACAGAAGGAAGAAGAAGAGGGGAGGAGGAGGAGGAGATGAAGCACAAAGGGAGAGAAGAAGAAGGCGAAGGAGAAAATGTAAAGAAATGATAAAACCAAGGGAGATGAGGAGAGGGAAAGGGAGAAGAAGAAGAAGAAGGAGGAGGAGAAGGAGGAGGAGGAGGAGGAGGAGGAGGAGGAGGGGGAGGGGGAGGAGGAGGAGGGGGAGGGGAGGAAGTGGAGTGGAAAGGAGAAATGAAAGCTATGGCAGGGAATGATGCACAAGGAAAAAGTGATAAAGATGGATATGGAAATCACAAGAAAACAAATAGTGCAATGAGGAGGAGGAGGAGGAGAACGAGGAAAACGAGAATACAATAGACTTAAAGGAAGAAATATGAAAGAAGACAAGGAGAAGGAGGAAAAGGAAGAATTGGAAGGGGAAGAGGAGGAGCAGGAGAACGAAGACGAGGAGGAGGAATAGTCATGATAGTGAAAGGAGGTTGAGGAACAGGGAGGAGGAAAGGATGTAGAAGGAGGAGGAAGTAAAGGAGAACAATAAAGATAAGAACGACGACTAAAAGGAGGAAGAAGAGGAGGAGGAGGAGGAGGAGGAGGAGGAGGAGGATTGGAGGAATAGTCATGATAGGGAAAGGAGGTTGAGGAACGGTGAGGAGGAAAGGATGTAGAAGGAGGAGGAGGTGAAGGAGAACAATAAAGATAAAAACGACGACTTAAAGGAGGAGGAGGAAGAGAAGGAGGAATAGGAGGAGGGGAGAAGGAGGAAACAAATAAGAAAGAGGAGTAAAATAGGAGGTTCAGGAGGAAGCTATAAAAGAACCAGACCAGAGTGAGGTGGGGGGAGGGAAGGAAGAGGGAAGAGAAGAAGGAAGAAGGGAGGAGGAGGAAATGGAAAAGGACTCAAGATGTTGAGGGAGAGATGTAGTGAATGAGGCAGAGACAGGTGACAGACACTAGAATAAAGACTAGAATAAAGACTAGGGAAGAAAAGATAATATGAATTGGGAAGAACTGCTGAAGAGGTACAGGAAGAGGAGGAAAAATAGAAAAGTAGAATGAAAAAGAAAGAGGAGGAGGACGAGGAAAAGGAAGAAGAGAAAAAAGAAGAAGGAGTATGAGAAGGATGAGGTTCAGAGGTAGTAACAGAAGTAAGCGCAGGAGGAAAAGGAGGGAGAAGAGAAGGTGGAGGAGGAGGAGAAGGAGGGAGGGGAGGAAGAAAAGAATGTGGAGTATGAGTATGAGAAGGAAGAGTGGAATAAGAAAGACAAAGAAAACAAACCAAATATATACAAACAGAAGGACACGAAAGAGAAGCAAGAGAAATCATAGGATAATAATAGAGAAAAGCTTGACACTGAGGATAGCAAGAGACAATAACAATGAATACCAAAGGAGAAACACAAAGTTCTAATCTCCAGAGACCTTTGGATCCCGAGTTCTTGACACCGAAGACCTTCGAAGACCTTCGAAGACCTTAAAACCCGAAGACCATCTTCGAACTCTCCTCCTTAGGCCACTGAGGTCAAGGAACTCTTGTTTTCCGGAAACCATCGAACTCACGAAGTGAGTTCCGAACTTTAGAAACCAAAGAACAGGAGTCACAAAATTTTCGAAGTCATTGACCTCGATGTCTAGATCATCGAACTCGAAGCGCCAGAACTGAGTCATAAAGAAAAAAACGAAGTCTGGGCTCTCCCATTGAGCTTTGGAAACTAGACCACGTTTTCGAGGACAAAACACTGTTTCATCGAAATTCGAATATCATCACAAACTCAAAGACCACCAGAGGACGTCATCAATTTTCAAAGTTCCTCAAAGTCTGGGAAGAAACCAAGAATTTTTTAATTTTGTATCCAAGTTTGGTGGCCATCGACCTCAGGTTAATGAACCATACAAAGATCCGAACAGATGAAATCATCACTGAAATCAAAACATTATCTCTAAACTTAGACACCTCCCAAACGTCTAAAAATAAAATCTAAAGGCAGGCATCGACTGTCGAAGACCAACAAATTAAAAAAGAAAAAAAAATTAAGAGATACCTGAATATAGAAAATTAACGACACAACTTCGAAAAATCACCGAACTCAAGACACGACTACCCATCTCCAAAGAAACGTAACTTCAGAGACATCCACCGAACCTTGGGCACCACATCACTCCGAAAACAACCAAAATCCAGAAACTTGCGCGTTTCCGAAAACTCCACAAAACTTCGAAAATCACCAAAGAACCCGAACTTCCGACCCAATCACCAAATTTCGTAAAGACCGCCGAGCTCAAAATGGAGCCACCGAACTTCTAAGACTTCCGAGTGACGAAGACCAACTCCAAAGACCACCCGTCCTCGGAGAGCCACCGAACTCGTGACAAGAAACTTCGAGTCACTGCCAAACTTGGGCACCAGCCACCAAACTTTGAAAAAACACCGAACTCGAGAGAGTCTGCACCTCTGTCGACAACCCAAACCTCAACTTTGCAATTCCAGAGACCCACTTGCCTCCTGCTTCCTGCTTCTCTATCTCCATCTCACTTCATCCTACCCCATTTACCACCCTTCCCTATTCACCTCAACCCCATCCCATCACACTACCCCCACTCAACCCCCTACCCCATTCTATACCCTCCAACCACAACCCATTCCTCAGCTTCACCCTATCATCAGCCCCACCTCACAGAAACCCCACCCCATCTCCCAACCTCACTCCAACCCGCAACACCATTACACCATCTTAGTTCCACCCCATATCCTCGACCACAACCCCTTCCTCAGCTTTACCCTATCTCCAACCCCATCCCATTTACCATTCCACCCTTATCACCCTAACCCCACCCCATCTCCTAAGGTCACTTCAAAACTCAACCCCAAAACCATTACCCCATTCCCAATCCTACTAACCCCACCCCATCCAGCTAACCCCACGACACGTTCTCAACCCCACAGGGAACCTCTCGGCCACACAGGGCACTAAGACGTGACCTAAGTTCATTAAACCCAAAATTGAATGCGACTATCGACCATAAAACCCGACGGAGGGAAAATATCCAATAAGGCCGAAAAAGTAGGGCATATATACAAGTAAAAATAAGGCTTGGGGTGTCTCGCATGGCAAATGCCACGTCAATGGCGGAACACGCCCCCACACCCCGACAGCCTTCCCTTCATTGAAGCCCATAACCACTGAAATATGTCATCTCAAAAATTCCCTGCCATCATCGCTCGAACAATCTCCCTTACCCCCCTTCCCCCTCTCTCTCCCCTCCCCTTCCCCTTCTCTCCCCTCCCCCCTTCCCCCCTCTCTCTCCTCTCTCTCTTCCCTCTCTCTTCCCCCCCTCCCATCCCCTCTCCCTTCCCCCCCACCTAACACCACCCACTCCTATATCCTCCCCCGTCATCACGGCTCACACAGCCTTCTCTACCACTCCCCCCATCCCCCCACACTTCTCCTCCTCCTCCTCCCCCCCGCATCTCCCTCCTCTCACCCCTCCCCTCCCCTCACCATCCCCTTCCATAGTTCGCCATGCTCACACCCATAAAAACAGCCCAATTACAACGGCTGTGTGCTTCCCTCTTTTCTCCCCTCGCCGTTCCCAGTTTCCCTCCCCTCTTTTCCTCCCCACTCTTCCTCTTCCCCTTGTCCACTCCCTCGGTCTCCTCCACCTCTTTCTCCTCTTTATTATCCTCCTCCCCTTCTTTTCTTCTATTCTTCGTGCTTTCCCTCGTCTCTACCCTCTCTCTTTTCGTCTCTCGCTTTCCCCTCTTTTTCTTCAAGCCCTCCATTCCTCCCAATTCGCCTCCCTCTCTCAACATTCTCTCTCTTATGTATACTCCATATGTTGTCCCCCTAAGTCACCCTCTCCTCCTCCTCCTCGCCCTCTTTCTCCTCCTTCTCGCCCTCTTTCTACTCCTCCTCCTCGCCCTCTTTCTCCTCCTTCTCGCCCTCTTTCTACTCCTCCTCCTCCTCCTGCTCCTCCTCCTTTTCTTCCTCTTCCCCCTCCTCCTCCTCTTCCTCTTTCTTTTCTTCCTTCATATCATTTTATTGCTCCCCTTCATGTTTCCTCTCCTCTGTCCACTACTACTACTGCTACTACTGCCACTGCTGATGCTGCTACTACTAATTCTACTACTACTACTACTACTACTACTACTACTACTACTACTACTACTACTACTACTACTACTACTACTACTACTACTACTACTACTGCTACCAATAATACTACGACTAGCACAACGACACTGATTACAACTATACAACTACAATTTTCTACTACGACTATGACTAAGATTCCGACTACGACTATGAGTACAGCTACGACCAAGGAACCGACTACGACTACGACTCCGACCCCGACTACGAGTAAAAATTTGACTACAACTAAGACTACGAGTACAACTACGACTACGACTACAGCTACGACTACAACTACGGCTATAACTACGGCTACAAATACGATTAATATTCTGACGACGACTAAGGTTCCGACTGCAACTAAGGTTCTGACTACGACTAAGGCTCCGAATACGACTAAGGTTTCCACTACGACTACGACTTTTACTGCTGCCTCCGCCTGGCTCAACCGCTACTCCTCTTTTTCTTCGTCCTATACCTCCTCTTCTTCCATCTCACCTATTCCATATGCTCCCTCTCTTCCTCCTTCTCTTCCTCTTCTTCCTCTTTTTTCTTTTTCTACCACAGATACCTTTCACTTGATAGGTTGAACACTTTGTGGATATTGTTAGGTCTGTGGGGTCAAAAAGAATCAAGTAATCTTCGGTATCTATTCATCTATATTTACTTATTTGTCTATTTATTCACTTATCTATTTATATACTTATTACTTTATTCATCCATCTATTTGACATCTATTTTGCCTTATTTATTAACATTTTATTTATATATTTTTGTTTATTTATTTCTTATCCATTTACTTATTATCCAATATATTTGTTTATTTATTTATTTATCTATTTTTTGTTCATTAGTAGGTCAATTATTTAATCTATTTATTTATCTACTCTATTTATTTATTTATTTGTTTATTTATTTATTTATTTATTTATATACCTAACTATTTGTTTTTTGTTTATATATTTGTTTATTTATTCATTTATTTGTCTATTCAATTATTCATTTTCTTTTTTACTTATTTATTTATCTATTCATTCATCTTTTACTTTTTTATTCATCTATCAATTTACTTATTTTTCTATTTGTATACTTATTTGTTTTTTCTAGTCATTTTTTCTCAACTCTTCCCCCTTACCCTATCAGAAACTGATGTCCATCATCTATATAAAATTGCGGAAACCCTGACCTGAAGCGTAACGAATCATAACTATGCAAATTTGACTTTTGTTGTCGAGTATCTTATATATTTTTGTATACAATAGTCCTCTTATAATAAAATGTATCATTTTCGTATTATAATTTTATATATATATATATATATACATATATATATATATATATATATATATATATATATATATGTATGTATGTGTGTGTGTGTGTGTGTGTGTGTGTGTGTGTGTGTGTGTGTGTGTGTGCGTGCGTGCGTGTGTGTGTGTGTGTGTCATGTATGGTTTGCAATTCAGAGGTGACCAATTACTAGAGAATGTAAGGTCTGTGGAGATTTGTCCTTAAATCCCTGGTCTTCTGTGTCCTTCAGGGGCATTATGGTGATGATTGAAATTATCTGGTGGTGGAAAGGTTTAAGGGAAAAAGACAGGATAACTGAGATAAGTGATATCACGTTGGGTACTGGTATGGTGTTATGGAGGTAGATAAGACACTTAGGGGCAGATAGAGGAAAAGGGAAATTGGCAACCAGTACGTAAGGGCTGACTACACCGTGTGACACATTTGATTGTTCCCCGGTTCTAAGTGTCATTTCCTGGTTTCTTATTGCTCATTATTATGGAAAAACACTATAATTTGTTTAGAAGTTTGGGTTTGTGATCAGGACTTTCATATTTTGAAATTTTCATATTAAAAAAAATTATTTATCAGTTATCATAGTTGAATCAGCGGTATACATTTATTTTATGACACAAGTTTATCAAAAACAAACAAGTAAAAACAAATGGCAATTATAAAGCAACTTAAACACGTCAGAAATTACTTCATTTCCTGGACTTGCGGTTGTAGGCCAGGTTACACACCCGCACTAGCCCCTAGATATAGTCCTCCATCATTTTCTCATTGTAGTGGCTCTGGTACCTCCGCCCTCTCTCCTTCACATCTTGGTGGGATCGCTCTCCTCGTTCTGAGTAGACGTCCATATTGTCCTTGAATTTGTCCAGGTGAGCGTCCAGCATATGAAGTTTAAGGGACATCTTGCATCTCATGACGCCAAAAGTCTTTACCAGATCCTGCACCAGCTGCTGTTAGTTTTCAGCTCTTTGGTTGCCCAGGAAGCCCTTCACAGCTGCTATGAAACAGTTCCATGCTCTTCTCTCAATCCCACTGAGCTTATTGGAGAGTTCTGTAAATTCAAGAACCTTCCTTATCTGAGGTCCAACAAAAATCCTACCTTGAGTTTTGGCCTCAGATAACTTGGGGGAGACTTCAATAAAGTACTTAAAAGTGGCTGATTACTGGTTGGGAGCCTTCACAAACTGCTTCATCAACCCCAACTTAATATACAGTGGCAGCATGAGCACAATCGTGGGATCAACCAGTGGCTCCTACATGACGTTCCGGGTCCCGACTACAAATTCTGTTCGCTGTCCCCAGTTCTTCCTGTTGTAGTGATCAGAGGTGGCTCTGCTATCCAAAAGGCAGAGGAAGAACTGGAATTTGATCAAGATTCCCTGGAGACCAAACAGGAAAGCCACCATCTTAAGGTCTCCACTGATTTCTCATTTGTTCTGGTTGCATTGCAGAGCTTCCAGGAGGACTTTCACACTGTAGTTGTATTCCTTTAGGCAGACTAAATGGGCTAGGGGCAGCGTCGGGAACTTGTTTCAATTGTAGAGGAGACCAGCCTTCAAACCTGTGATAGAGCTGTCTATGAAGAGCCCCCATTCCTTGGGCACAAACAGCACCCCAATAACGTCGGACAGTCTAGGTACATCATAACAGAAGCAGAGGTCAACTCTGAGAGTGTAATAGCCTAAAAAAGGTTCATGCCGACTTCTCTGACTTATCACCTGCACCTCCTCCTTGACCAAGTTCCATTGCTTCATCCTGGAGATGAATAGCTCTGCACTGGACTTGGTCAGACCCATATCCCTAACCAAGTCATTTACTTCTTTTTGGTCTGGGAATTGAGGAACTTTCCCAGGTACCTCAGGCAAGTTAGCCAAGTCCTCAGCATCCATCTCCTCCTCTTCATCAAAATATTTGTCTTGGACATGACCTGGAGCAGGTGGCACTGGCACGGGATATTTGGAGCACTGAGGAATTATAGCAATTAATGATGGGAGATCTGGGTAATGCACAGGAGCAGCTTGCTAACATCCACCTTACAAAATAAAAAAGCAGTTCATGGAGTGGTCTGTTGGCTCTAGACAGACCCGTAGACTGGAGAACCTCTGGGACCTTTTCTCATCTCGCAGCATCCACCCTTCCAGCGTCTTCTTCCAGTGATCACAACAGTAGTGAGGGACCCAGGACTTGTCCTGGTCCCCAACTGGCATCCCGAAGAACTTCTGGTAGGCTTCGCGAACCTTCACCGACGATTTTAAGGAGAATGTTTTTTTTTGTCTCTCTTCTTTATATACTCGCCGCATATATAACAGAAAGAATAAGGGGATGCCGGCAGACCCTTGAAGGCATCTGAGAATATGCAATATATGCAATCAGAAAATATGGATCTTATAGATCTGAAAGAATAAATCGTAAACATGTTAAATGAACATACATGTATAAAACTATTAAGGTAATTCAGAATATAGACCTCAAATTTAAAAAAAAAAATGTTTATAGTACCAAACTGCACCAATTGCACTCGAAATATGACATAAACAGCTTCTACTACAATTCTAAAATCTTATAAGGTTGAAGGCTAGTGGCTAGCCTAGAATTTTTACAAAACCAAAGTTATAACTGTTTAATATATATATGTATATATATATGTATATATATATATGTATATATATATATATATGTATATATATATATATATATATATGTATATATATATATATATATACAGTATATTTATATATATACATATATATATATAATATATATATATATATATACATATATATACTTTTTTTTTGGGGGGGGGGCGGGGACTTAGGTAACACAATAATGATTACAACATTTTTTTACGTGGTGTTATCATTATTATCATTATCATTATTATTGTGTTTATTATTATTATTATTATTATTATTATTATTATTATCATCATCATCATCATCATCATCATCATCATCATCATCATCATCATCATCATCATCATCATCATCATCATCATCATCATCATCATCATCATCATTTCTTATGTATTTTCTATTCTTATTTTTTCTATCATAATACCCACTTTCTTCTTTCTTATTCTCTTTATTACATCATTGCCCTCTTTATCCTATTCTCATTTTTTCCTCTTTTTCGTTTTTAATTTTCTAAAGATCTTACCACTCTCTTTCCCCTCTCTCTCCCATTCCCCCTTTTTTTCTCCCCTCTTCCCGTCTCTCCTTCCCCTTCTTTATTTCCCTACACATATCCTCTCTAGTCTTTCGGGTACATTTTTCTCCCCCTCCTCCCCCCCCTCTCCCCCCTTTATCATTCCCTATCCTATTTTTCCTCTTTCTTCCCCTCTTCCTCTTATTCCTCTCCAACGTATTCCCCTCCTCTCTTTTCCCCTCTGTACCTCCTTATCCTCCCCCCCTCCCACACCTCCTTTTCCTCCTCCCAATCATCTTTCCCTTCCTCCTCTTCCTCTTCCTAATCCCCTTCACCTCCCTTCCTCTTTCCCTTCGTCCGCGTGTCCCCAATCCCCCCTGCCCATTGACTTCTCCCTTTCCCTTCCATTCTCTTTACCTTGCCTTCCCTTCTCTTCCCTTCACTTTCCTTTGTTTTCCTTTCTTTCCCTTCCCTTCCCTTTCCCTTCCCTTTCCCTTCCCTTTCCCTTTCCCTTTCCTTTCCCTTTCCCTTACCCTTCCCTTTCCCTTCATTTTCCCTTCCCTTCCTTTTCTTTCCCTTCCCTTCCCTTTTCTTCCCTTTCCTTCTCTTCCCTTCCGTTCCTCTCCCTTCTCTTCCCTTCCCTTCCTCTCCCTTCTCTTCCCTTCCCTTCCCTTTCCTTTTCTTTTTTCCTTTCCCTTCCCTTTCCTTTCTTTCCCTTCCTTTGATTTTCATTTCCGATGTCCTTTTGCCTTTCACCTTTTTCTGATTTTCTTTCTCTCCGCTCCTTCATTCCCATTCTCACTTATCTCCCCTTTTTCTCCTTACTATTATCATTCCTCCCCTTCTTTTCCACCTCCTTTCCCTTCCCCTCGCCATCTCTTTTCCCTTTCCTTGTACGCTCTTTTCCTCAATGTCCACGTATCCTTCTTTTTCCCTTGACCCTACTCCTAATGCTCTTCTTCTTTCTCCTCCTCCTCCTCTTCCTACACCTCCTCCTCCTACACCTCCTCCTCCTACACCTCCTCCTCCTACACCTCCATCTACATCTCTTCCTTCTCCTCCTTCTCCCCCTCCTCCTCCTGCATCTCCTCCTCTTCCATCTCCTCCACCTTCTCCTCCTCCACCTCCACCTCCTCCTCCATCTCCTCCACCTCCTCCTCCACCTCCTCCTCCACCTTCTCCCTCTCCTCCATCTCCTCCCCACCTCCTCCTCCATCTCCTCCTCCACCTGCTCCTCCTCCATCTCCTTCACCTCTTCCACCTTCTCCGTCTCCTCCACCTCCTCCTCTACCTTCTCCTTCTCCTCCACCTCCTCCTCCACCTTCTCCTCCTCTTCCCCTCCTCCCCCCACCACCTCTTGGATGGCCGATTCCTCCCCCCCGCCCATCTACCCACACTTCCCCCCCATACCATTTCCCCCCGGGCCAGTCGGCATATTTTCCCCCCTCTACATTTTTCATTGTTGTGTTTTGGATTTTTTCTTTCTTTCTTTTTTCACCCTTCCTGGATTATTTTGCACACGTTAGATTTTTCAACTTTTTTTTTTACTCCTCTTGGCGCGTCAGAATTAAACTCTTTGATGTTTTTATCGTCTTTCTTTTCCTATGATTTATCCAACGGGATTAATGTTTAACGTGGAGAGATGAAGGGAGGTGAAGTAGGGTCAGGTAGGTTGAGAGGGTCGGAGTATTTCGGGGTGGATATAGAAGGGAAGTCATTGTTAAAAAATACCTCTTCTCCAACAGTCCCCAACGCTCCTCCAACACCAAACCACCCTCTAAGACCCCCGTCAGAAGGTTTAGTGTCACTGAGTGATGTCGTGACGATTTGATTTATTTTGATTAATTTTTTACCGGCAATGTTTACATGTGACGTCATGTCGCGTTGATTTCGAGATGTCCTATTTCCCGCCAAAACCAAAACCTTTACTTCGTTTTCCCATCCATTTACCAATCTGTTTTCTGGGATATTTTACCGTCTGGCATCTTTCACAACCAACTTATTCTCCTCAAAGAGAGATAAATTCTTTTCTATGCGACAGCCTCGGCCATTGACGCTCTGCAGGGAAGCGTAATAACATCGCAGGGGACACGGGCGCACCTCAATATCGGCGCGGAGGTCAGTCGTCGCCCCTGTTACGAATGTCGACGTAATAAGCTTGTGTCCCCTCCAGTGCTAAGAACCCAGACATCCATTGAAAAATACTTTGATATTATTTTTTTCTTACGTTATATTTAGTTGTTAAGTACAACTTTTATTTTGATAAGCTGAATATAATATTTTAAATGTATTCAACAAACTAGTCTACGTAGATAATACATATTTTTATTATTCTATATACTTGGAAAAATAACGTGAATGTACAGGTGCCATCATTCATAAGTACTACAGCGGAGAAATGTGAGCAGCGATTATTACGAGTCGTAAATTTACGATATATTTACGAAGCCTCTACGATATCGTAGATTCAAATGTATCGTAGTCATATAGGACGCCAGTGGCTGTGGTACATATAAGTGAAGCCAATTGTATTTAATACATAGAAATCAAATTACCAGTATGATGATCTACATATATTTATTACGCATACATATCATTATTTACATTATTATAATTCTTATTATATTTTTTATTTTTCATCTTTATCTATCATTATTATAGGCTATATTTTTTCGCATCCGACCTAGTTATGAACCAAAAGGTCTCCTGTCGGCCTCCTCCGCCTTTGTAATCCTTTGTAATACATGCACGCACATACGTAAACACACACACACACACACACACACACACACACACACACACACACACACACACACACACACACACACACACACACACACACACACACACACACACACACATACACATACACATACACACACACATACGCAAACAACCAAAATGGTTTGGAAAGGATGAAATTAAAAGTAAATATAAGCAGGAATGATGATGAAAAAAGTTTAGACAACTAACACAGTAATGATATAATGAAAGTGACGAGGCCTAGATGTATGGGTATAGACATACCAGTAGATTACACAGGGGAACACTTTTTCAGTAACTTTGAGTTGCATTGGATATTTTAACGGATTTTGAAAGAGTTTTAGGCGCTGATTTCAAATCTGAAATTAGTTTTTCTCTACAAGCTCTAGTTTGTATGCAATTTGAGGTTAATGAAATTGTACATATGTGAACTTGCGTAAACCATATATAAGCATTTTAACGTCCATATATATAGATAGCTTCTAATATTTTGATCATTCTTCTTTTGTTTCAGTTCAAACATGGCTTCCAGAATGAGACATCATTGCAGAAACAAGCCTGATGCCTTCTGCTACATATGTGGATGCTACACACTCAATCGTCAGAGACGTAACATATCCTCGTTCGTCAAGCGTGCCTACAAGGCATATTTTGAAGTTCATCTTGGTGATCAAGACAAGCAATGGGCTCCTCATGTTGTGTGCCACAATTGTGAGGAAATGCTTCGAGACTGGACCAAAGGAAAACGCAAAGGTCTGCCTTTTGGAGTTCCAATGATTTGGCGCGAACCCACCAACCATGTTGGGAAGAAAAACCGACATAAGATTACGTATCCGAACATTCCCTCAGCTATTCGGCCTGTTCCGCACTCTGAAGAAGTACCTGTTCCAGTTTTCAAAGGCTTGCCTTCATTGGACGATAAAGACATTGGACATGATACAAGCCAGCAAGACAGTTGTGACAGTGAATTGTCAGAAAAGTGTTCACAATCGGAGGACTGTTCTTCAGACACTGAACCTTTCCCCGTCCCTAAGCCTCTTCCCCAGGCTGAACTGAATGATCTAGTGCGGGATTTAGGTCTTTCAAAGAAAGCAGCAGAGCTTTTGGCATCAAGATTACAAGGCAGAAATCTTGTTGATCACTCTGTTAAAGTATCATATTTCAGAAAGCGTGACCAGCTTTTTGTGACCTTCTTTTCAAAAGACAGACAGTTTGTTTACTGCCATGACATCCCAGGGCTTCTCAAAGAACTGGGTGTACCTTACTATAGTCCTGCTGAATGGAGACTCTTTTTAGACAGTTCAAAACGCAGTCTAAAGTGTGTTCTTTTACATAATGGCAATGTTTATGGAGCAGTACCTGTCGGTCACTCAGTGCATTTGCGGGAAGACTATGATGATATGAGAATGGTCATGGACTTATTAAAGTATCATGAGCACAATTGGATAATTTGTGTAGACTTAAAGATGGTCAACTTTCTTCTTGGACAACAGAAAGGTTTCACCAAGTTTCCATGTTTCTCGCTGTATGTGGGACAGCCGAGCACGAGACAGACATTGGGTCCAGAAGGACTGGCCTATTCGTGACACCCTTGAAGCAGGCATGCCAAATATCATACAAGACCCAATTGTAAGCAGAGATAAGATCATCTTTCCTCCTCTTCACATCAAATTAGGTTTGATGAAACAATTTGTCAAGGCACTGGAAACCGAAGGTGAATGTTTCCAACACATCATCACAGCTTTACCAGGGTTATCATTTGAGAAGATCAAAGCAGGCGTGTTTGATGGCCCACAGATTCGAACCCTAATTCGTGATGATCAGTTTGTTGCTAAGATGACCGCTTTAGAAAGGGCAGCATGGTTATCCTTTGTGGCAGTCGTTCAGAACTTCCTTGGAAATAATAAGGCGGAGAACTACAGTGAACTTGTGAACAGAATGCTCCTCGCTTTTCGTGATCTCGGGTGCAACATGAGCATCAAGCTTCATTTTTTGAACAGCCACCTTGATCAGTTCCCTGGCAACCTGGGGGCTGTGAGTGACGAACAAGGAGAACGATTCCACCAAGACCTAAAGATCATGGAAGAACGCTACCAAGGGCGCTGGGACAAAAGTATGATGGCTGACTACTGCTGGAGCATTAAACGAAATTGCCCAGATGAAATGTACAAACGCAAAAGTTACAAACGAAAATTCCTGCCTGAAAAAAATACACAAATAAATTTATAAGCTTCCATCAGCTGTGGTGATGTTCTGAAGGATGCTAATCTAACTTTGGGATAGATGTTCTGTTAATGTTCTGTTTCTTTTGCCTTAATAA
>NC_134809.1:23819407-23824407 GCF_046742065.1 Oratosquilla oratoria | reverse complement strand
CCCTCTTCTCTCCCCTCTCCCCTCACTCATTATCTCCCCTTATTTCGGTCTCTCCTCCTCTCTCTCCTCCTCTCTCTCCTCCATTTCATATCTTTTAATCATCCTCCCCTTTCCCCCCCCACCCGTTTATTCTTGTTCTTCCTATTCCCCCTTTCTTTCTCAAGTCCCCTTTTGTCTCTCTCCTTCGCTTCTGATTTTGAATTTCGTATATTATCCCTGAATATTCCAGAGAATTTCTGTTCGTTCCAAGTCTTTGATTTTCTAAGGCTTAGGCTTGTCTGTTAGTCTGTCTCTCTGTCTAACCCCTCCTCCTGCTTCTGTCTGTCTTTTCATCTGTTTTTGTGTGTGTTTATGTGTTTATGTGTGTGTGTGTGTGTGTGTGTGTGTGTGTGTGTGTGTGTGTGTGTGTGTGTGTGTGTGTGTGTGTGTGTGTGTTGCGTGTGTGTGTGTGTGTGTGTGTGTGTGTGTGTGTGTGTGTCTGTGTGTGTGTGTGTGTGTGTGTGTGTGTGTGTGTCTGTACGTGTGTGTGTGTGTGTGTGTGCGTGTGTGTACGCGCGTGTGTTCCATCTCTATCTCTTTCTCCTCCTGTCTGTATCTCACCATCTGTCTCTCTGTCTGTCTGTTTTCTTTCTGTCCATTTCATATTTCCGTCTATTTGCGATTTCCGTTCATGCTATATTTGGTTTACTCTCTTTTTATGGAAAACAGAGAAAGAGAGCAAATAAGAGTTCTCTCTTTAATTTGCCCATGAGTGTCCGTATGTGTACATAAATGTGCTCCACATGCGTATGTGTACATGCATGAATCCTTCATACATAATTATGTGTTAGGCTTCACGTTAGAATAGCTCTGAATATGGGATATTTTCATAACAAAGTGTATACATACTTTAAGGATGGGAAGACATATAATACACACACACACATATATATATATATATATATATATATATATATATATATATATATATATATATATATGTATGTATATATATATATGTATGTATATATATATATATGTATATATAATATAAGTATATATATATATATATATATATGTATATATATATGTGTATGTATATATATATATATATATATATATATATATATACAGTATGTAGACACGTGTATTCGCAGGGATAATACCGTGGGAGCGTGCGCATACACACACACACACACGAAAAAGAAACACACACTCATGTGTGTGTCTGTGTGTATGTGCATGTATTTGTATATGCACATGTGTTTCTATGTACGTGTATACAGATGTACACGCTTATGCGCATTTATGAAAATATTTTATCTCCTTACTGTCAAATAGGTTCTCATTCCCCGCTCCCCCTTTCCCACCTCCTCTCCCACCTCTGCCATCATCCCCAGTTACCCTACCCCCCCTATCTCCCCTCCCCTTCCCCCCTTCCATCCGCTCTACCCTATCTCCCCTCTCCGGTCACTACTCGGAGATGAGTGGGGGGGAGGGGAAAGGAGGGGAAAGGGGGAAAGGGGAGACAGGAGGGGGGGAATGACAAAAGAATCGAGGGGAGAGGGGGTGACTGCGACGCTAAGTGGAGCCGACGACGGGTGGAGGAAACTTCTGGCTGGGGCCGTCACATGTACCACCTCAGGGTTCCGGGTCTTCGGGGAAACAAACACACAAGGGACGGGTTTAATTTTTTTTTTTTTTTTCTTTTTTTTTATTCTGAGTCTTTTGGGTTTCCAATATTTCATTCTATTTGTTTTTATGTGTAAGTTAATCATTCTTTGGATAGCTTCTGGTCTTATAATGATGTTTTCTTTTATTCTCTCTCTGTGTCTCTCTCTCCCTGTCTCTGGTGATGGGAGAGGGCTTTGTCCAGTAGTGGACTAAAATCTTGTTATCATTAACTAGATTCCTAAGATCTTAGGCTATAATAGCGCATATATATATATATATATATATATATATATATATATATATGTGTGTGTGTGTCTGTGTGTGTGTGTGTGTGTGTGTGTGTGTGTGTGCGTGTATGTGTGCGCGCGCGTGTGTGTGTGTACTTGTGTTCTTGTGTGTGTGTGTATGCGTATGTGTATGTGTGCATGCGTGCGCGCGCGCGTGTGTGTGTGTGTGTGTGTGTGTGTTTGTCTGTGTGTGTGTGTGTTTGTCTGTGTGTGTATGTATGTGTGTCTGTGTGTGTATCTAGTTGTGTGTGTGTGTGTGTGTATCTAGTTGTGTATGTGTGTATGTTTGTGTATGTGTGTGTGTGTGTGTGTGTGTGTGTGTGTGAATACATATATCAATAGAATGAATCTATGTAGGTTTCTACATAAGGTAGTAATTATAAAGAAGTGGAGATGTGAAGGGGCCTATCATGGAAGGCATATGATGAAAATAAGACGAAAAAAAAATAAAACAAAAAGAGAAAATATATTACACAGAAAAAAATGAATGTGAGGTGAGAGAGGAGGAAAGGATATAAGGAGGCAATTGTGGAGGTTATGGAGGTTGTGGAGGATAAGGAGGAGTGGTGGGGGGAAGGGGGAGGGCGTAATGCCCCCAGTGAGGGGAAAACAGGGGAGGGGAGGGAGCTGTTATAGGATGACGTGGCATATGATGTCTTGGCGAAATGGGGAAACCTACTTTTTTATGTTTCCCCTCACTTGACCCTCCCCTCGTTGCCTCCTCCTCCTCCTCCTCCTCCTCCTCCTCCTCCTCTTTCTCCTCTTTCTTCTCTTTCTCTTCTTTTTTTTCCTGCCCCAACTATTCCTCCTTTTCCTCCTCTTCCTCTTCCTTCTCCCCTCCTCCTCCTCCTCCTCCTATTCCTCCTCCTCCCCCTCCTATTCCTCCTCCTCCGCCTATTCCTCCTCTTCTTCTTCCTCCTCCCCCTCGTATTATCCCTCCTCCTTCTATTCCTCTTCCTCAACCTATTCCTCCTCCTCCTTTTCCTCCTTCTCCTCTTCCTACTCCTACTTCTCCTATTCCTCCTCCTTTTCCCCCTCTTCCTCCTCTTCCTCCTTTTCCTCCTCTTCCTCCTCATCCTCCTATTGCTTTTCCTACTCTTCCACATCTTCCTCCTCTTTCTCTTCTTCCTCCTCTCCTTCCTACTCCTGCTATCTCTCCTACTACTCGCCCTCCACTCCCTTTCTCATCTTCCTCCTCTTCCTCTTCCTCTTCATTTTCTGCCTCTTCTTCCTTTTCCAATCCTCCTTTTTCGCTTCCCATCTTCAACCTTGTTTTTTTTATTCGCTTCCACCTCGGTGCCTCCTCCTCCTCCTCCTCCTCCTCCTCCTCCTGCTCCTCTTCCTCCTCCCCTCCTCCTTCTCCTTTATCCCTGTCCTCCTCTTTCTCTTTCCCCTTTATCCTTCTCCTCCTATTTCTCCTCCTCCCTAACTCCTCTTTTTCCTCTTACTTTCCTCAGTTACCTCACTTTATTTTTCATTTTCTTGTTTTCATTTCTCCTTCGCCTGTCCTCTCTCTTTCCTCTTCTTGTTTCTTGTCTTATCAATATTTGTCCTCTTTCTTCTCTTCAACTTGTCCTCATTAGCACAATTCTCTTTCCTCTTCTCTCTTCTTCCTCTTCTCTCTTCTTCCTCTTCTTATTTCCTTACTTCGGTTTTGCTTTCCCATCTCCATACCCTATTTCTCCTCTTTTTGTACTCTTTTATACTCCTTTATACTCTTTTTATTTCCAAATTATAGCCCCACTATTCCTCCTAGTCTTCCCTTCCTCCTCTCTTTACCTTTTTCCTTTTTCTATATTCTCTTTTTACCATCAACTTTTTCTTTTTTGAATATCGTTTTCCTTCACTCTTTTTTCTTGTTGTTCGCCTCTTTCCACCTTTATTATCTCTCTGTTTTACCTTCATTTTCCTCTTTACTCTCTCTTTTCCTCTTGTATGTCTCTCCTTGCTCTTATTCCTCTTCTTCTCTCTTCCTTGGTCGCATTAAGTCCTCTTTATGTAACCAACAACCCTTTCCCACGGTTACATCTTCTTCCCTCTCTCTTCACAATCCTTTACTTCTTTTTCATCTTCTCTCTTTCGTCTCCTTTTCTAATTACTCCTCTTTTCCTCTTTCTCTTTTCATGTTCTCTCTTTTCTCCTCTTACTCTCTCTCTGTTCACTTTTCTTCACCTTTTTCTCATCTTCTCTCTTTCGTCTCTTTTTCTTCTTCCTACTCTTTTCTTTTTCCTCGTTTCGTGTTCTCTCTTCTCTCCCCTTCTTCCTTCTCTCTTCACTTTTCTTCTCCTCTCTCATCTTCTCTCTTTCATTTCCTTTCCCTCTTTCTCCTCTCTTTCCTCCTATACGTTTCATGCTCCTCTTCTTTTCTCTCTTTTAATTTTCTTCACTTTCTCTTTCCCTCCACCTCCTCTCTCTTTCCATCTTCCTCCTCTTTTCTTCTTTCTCTTTTCGTTTCCTCTCATTTCTCCAGTTCCCTGTTATCCTCTCTCTTTCTCTCTCTCCCTTTTCTTACTTCGACGAAGATTATTGTATAATTTTGCGATTTTCTCGATGATTGTCTAATCCTTAGATTGCGTTTTCGTTTCTTAGACATTTTCTTACTACTGGCTCAGTCCCATTTCCTCAGATTATATTTATATTTTTTCTTTTATTTTTTTCTTCTTCCCATGCAGAAAGCACTCTCATCCACCTACCTCGCGTTTTCTGTTGTCTTCCGTTTTCTATTACTTCCCATTTTCTGTACAACACTTTTCCAATAATCTCACCATCCCACTCACACGCTGTGGGAAGTGAGAAACCCCTGGTAGAGGCTGCTGGCTTTTTTAGGCCGATGTTGGGTCGCCTCCCCGCCTGGCCAGACGTTACGGGAATCGAACTCATGAGTTCGATACAGTACCCACTGGGCAACTTAGCGTGTTCCTCTATTCTTATCACTGGTTCGCCATTTTTTACTGGTTTCCCATTTTCTATGGTTTCATTACCCTAATCCTTAATTTTCTTCATTTTGTGTAACATTGAACGGTTGTGTAACGCTGATTCGTCCTCTCCTCCCTTTCATTA
>NC_134809.1:23809407-23811907 GCF_046742065.1 Oratosquilla oratoria | reverse complement strand
CATCCTCTCCCTCCTCCTTTTCTTCCTCCTCTTCCTCCTACTCTTCCTCCTACTTCTATTCGTCCTCTTCTCTATCATACTTTTCTCTCATTTTCCTTATTTTGTTAATTTCTTTCTATTCATATTTATATACAAGGAGGATACACCAAGAGTCGCTTAGCTGAAGCTAAGACCGTTTTCTTTTCTCTGAGCGCTTAGACAGCTGGGGCCGGTGGCGGTCATCATTAGGTGTTGGGAATCAACCTTGGACTAAGTCATCAATATCATCAACTGATTCTTGATACTTGCCTCTTGATCCTCACTATAATTCCCATCACAACCCTCAACCACAATCCTCAACCACAATCCTCAACCCACAATCCTCAACCACAATCCTCAACCCACAATCCTCAACCCACAATCCTCAACCACAATACACAAATATAGAAGCGCTGGTAACAACCTAACTACCTTCCCACTAACAACCCCACCACTCACAATTACCCTTTTGGTCCTTCTCGTCCTGCTCTGTTTGACGTCAACCCATTTCGACGTCACAATATTTTGAGGTCACTATTATGACTTCACTGTACTATGACGTATTTGTGTTAACATTACCGTACTTTGATGTCACAACATTTTGACATTATCGTACCTTGACGTCACAAGAAATTGACGCTCCTAGACTTGACTTCACCGTCTTTTGACGTCATTGTATCTTGATGAGAATTTTTTTGACGTCATTATAATCTGATATCACCACATTGAAGGGATTAACTAAGCAAAATAGTCTTCACAAATCAGCTAGCTAAAGAGATTAACTAGGCAAAGTGCACTTCGCAAGTCAACTAGACGATTTGATCTTCACCTGTTCGTAATCGCAGTTCTGTTTCCTCTGAATAGAATCGTCTAGCGTTAGATAGAATTAAATATATAAAGTGGAACTCTTACAGAAATGAGTTGTTCACTATAGCTTTAACTTACCATTGTCTAAGTTTAACCTTTACTGAATAACATCGTCTGTATGTTTTATCAAAATTGGCTTAGTATAACGACCTGCAGTGATGAGGAGGGAAAATGGGGGATATGGAAGGCGGGGGAGGAAAGTGGGGGGGAGAGCAAAAGTAGGGGGGTTAAAAGGGGGAAGATTGGTTAAGGAAAAAAATAGCACTGTCATCTGGGAGAGCTATTGAATGTAGGGGAATGGCTAATAGTTCCCCACTTTAGCCAAGTAGGAAAAGAGGGGGGGGGGGGGTGGAGAGAGGGGAAAGAGGGGGAGAGGGGGAGAGGGGGGAGAGGGGAGAGGATAATACGCACGTTTTCGCTAACGGACAAGTAGGAGCAGAGGACACTGCGTTGACCTTTCAGTAATTGTAGGCAAGTAGAAGCAGTTTTAATTGTTGGCAGATAATAAGGTAATTGCAAGGAGATTGGGGAACGACTTATTATGCAAATCCATGGCACTTGCAAGAAATCTGGAGAGAAGAGCGAACGAAAATAAAAAAAATTGTAGATAATTGTAGACGAATACAGAAGTAGGACGTAGGGGAAGATGATAATTGCAAACAAGGAAGGGAGAAGTGGAGAAGGGGGGAGGAGATTATGTGAAAGCTGGATGTGGAGAAAAGACATTACTATATTTCTATATTTTTTTGTTTTCGTCTAAAAAAGTTTTCTGATCAAAATTGACGGAACTGTTTTGCTGTTGGTCCTGAAAAGCAAGACAATAAATAGTCACTTGATATTTTCTAATTCACTATAACTTATACTCTTCCACTATTATATTCATGCATACATACATACATATATACATATATACATACGTACATACATATACATGTATATATATATATATACATATATATATATATATATATATACATATATATATATATACATATATATATATATATATATATATATATATATATATATTCTTTTTTTAGTTATACTGGTCAGGCCCCCAAATTTTGTGTTTCAAGAAAACGATCCCGGTCAGGTCCCCACAACTGTTGCGTGTCTTCTCCCTATTTCACCCCGACTCTTCCCCTAAACATCATGATGCCCTGACTCCCTATTCCCTACTCCCTTCCCCCTCTCATTCATCTTCCCTCCCTAACCTACTCCCTCACCCTCATTAATTTCTCATTTCTGGAGGCCTTACCTTCGTGGGGTCTCTCTTTAGGTAACTAAAATCAAGTGGTTTCGAAATGAAGAAATCTTACAAAGTGTCCATATAAAATAATGGTAATAAAAAAGAAAAGAAAAATAGAATGAAATGTTTATTGTGGTCATCTTGACAACTTCTCTATTCAACTGAGTAAAACAATCTGTTTTTAGCCAGAATAAAATCTACCCATTTCTTGAAGATGAAGCATTCACTTATGTTTTTTCTGTTTTCTAATTTGTTTCTCCTCTTTTATTCACTCTTTTCCTCTCTACCTTGTTCATTCTTCCCTTCTTTTGTCTCCCTGCCTTCATATTATCTCTTGTTCTCATTTTCTAAAAAAAAATGTAACAA
>NC_134809.1:23801907-23806907 GCF_046742065.1 Oratosquilla oratoria | reverse complement strand
CTCCCTCCTCCCTCCTCCCTCCTCCTCCCTCCTCCTTCCCTCTTCCCTCCTCCTCCTCCTCCACCGGCGGCACCGCCCCTGCAACTTTTCCCATCTCGTCAATTTTGGTTCCTAATCAAGCCACGAATTTACCCTCACACTCTTCCCATTTTCACAAAAACCATCTCCCATTCTCACCCTCATCCTACGCCTCTCCTTCCTACCCCCCTTCTCCTTCCTCCTCCTCCTTCTCTTCCTCCTCCTCCTCCTACTCCTTTTGTTCCTCTTTTTTTTTTCTTTCCTACCCTTCTATTTTGCCCCTCCTTGTCCTCTCTGATATTTTTTCCCTCTTTTTTCCTCTTCCTTCTCTTCCTCTTTTTATTCTTTTTCTTCCTCCTTCTCTTCATCCTTTTCTTCCTCTTTATCCTGTTTTTCTTCCTTCTTATTCACCTTTATCTTCTTCATCTTCGCTTCTTTTTTGCAATCTCCTCCTTTGTAGGTAGAAACAACTTCGCCACCCGTGTAGTCAATGAGTGGAATAAACTTTATGCAGAGGCAGTGCAATGTAGTATAGATCGAAGTCTTAAGATTCCTTTAGATAAACACCTAAGAATTATGCTGTAATGCTTGCAATTTATCTTATTCTATTTTACTTATTAATTTATTACTATTTATCTAATTATTTATTATTATCTATTATCATTTATCTGTTTATTTTTATCATTCATTTATTCAATATTGATAAATAGCTGTTATTTATCTGTTTATTTATTATTACTAATTATTTTTTTGTTTCTTTACTATTTACCATTACCTATTTTTTTTTTTCATCCTACCTAGTTATGGACCAAAAGGTCTCCTGTCGGCATGCTCCGCCTTTGTAATACTTTGGAAATTCTTCTTCCTCTATATTTTCTATTTTCTTTATTCTTCTCTTCCCTTTCCATTTCTCATTCCCCTCATGATATATGGATATATATATATATATATATATATATATATATATATATATATATATATATATATATAAATATGTATGTATATATATATATACATATTTTCTAATGCGTTCAAGCACGTTCCTGGAGTGGCGCTCACTCACCCTCAATCTACGTTCAGTTACTTACGTTCCCCTTAAGTAGACCTCCACATGCAAAACACTTTGTCTAACGTTCATGTGAGATTTAAACACGTTCAGACGTTCTTATATGTATAATTATCACCACAGTTACCGGAAATGACGTTCTTCTCGGTTAACGTTCATAACGTGTGCGAGCCATTGTTTTATATTCACATGTGTTAACGTTCACTAACGTTCTCGACAAGAGATACGCGCGCGCCCATACACACACACACAAACACACACACACACACACACACACACACACACACACACACACACACACACACACACACACACACACACACACACACACACACACGCACACACACACACATACATACACACACACACACACACACACACACACACACACACACACACACACACACACACACACACGCACACACACACACACACAGACGCAAACAAATAAAGTCTACTATGTTCCTTTTCTTTGGTCTTCCTTGTTAGACAATTGCGTTCCTTTGGTCTGTTTCTTGTTCCTTCTCTTCCCTCAGTCTTTACCAGTAATGGATGAGATTCAATTACCCTTCCTTCTATCTCTACTTTATATTTCTTCCTCATTTGCCTTCCCTTCCCCTTTCCTCAAAACCCACTATTCCTTTCTTTTACCCTTTATTTCCCTTGTCCTCCCCTTTATCTACCTTTTATTGCCTTTTCCTTCTCTCTTTCCCCTCTCTCCATCTCCCCTTTCCTTTACCATAATCTTCCCTTTCCTACCTTTCCCTCACTTTCCCATATCCTCTCCTCCCTTCACCCCCTTTTCCCTTTTCCCTTTTTCCCTTTCCCCTTTCTCCTTTCCCCTTTCTATCACCTCCCAATGCCTTCCCCTTTTTGTCATTTCCCCCTTTCCTCCCTCATCTCCTCTCTTCACCATATCATTTCCTATCTTCGTCTCTTTCTTCTCCTCTTCCTCCTTTCTTTCTCCCTTTCCTCCACCTTCTCCTTTCCACCACCATCACCACCACCAACGATATTCGGATCTTCACTGCCAACATCATTGACGCTAAAACCAACACGATGGCAATGGTTGGCACTTAACGTTGGCCTTCCCAAAACCATCGTGTGTATGTGTGTGTGCGTATGTGTATGTGTGTGTGTGTGTGTGTGTGTGTGTGTGTGTGTGTGTGTGTGTGTGTGTGTGTGTGTGTGTGTGTGTGTGTGTGTGTGTGTGTGTGTGTCCGTGCGTTTGTGAGTGTGTGTTTGTACGCATATACATATATAGACTCGTATCACCATTCTAACACAAACCCACAACACAGCACCATCATCGAGTTCTTTATCACAACAAGACTATATCACATCGTCGCGAAACACACCACAACCAAGGCAAGGCATGGACGTGCTATCACAAGTCTATAACAAATATATCACATCACCACTTTCATAACACAGTTATTTCGTCCTTCATCTCAAGACACTAATATCACATTATTCAAAAAACGTGTTATCAATATTAAGACGAATTCAAAACACTACCCTATCACCACCATTTTGGTAACTATTCAGTGTTATGCATATCACCACATTTTGGTGATATGCATAACACTGATAATGTAGATTGTAATCTACACTATCACGATATTGTTATCACGCTATCATCTAACACGATTGCACAGTGTCACCAATACACTTTCCATATTCATCACAACTCACTATCACCATCACATCACGCAATCGTGATAGATATAACACCTACACATCATACTATCACCACGCTTTCACCCTAACACTATTGAAATTTATCACCATAATAAGACTTCCTTTCACAATACATTCTTAACATATTTTTATGTAACCATTATACTTATAATACGGGCCACCTATCACCACGCAATCACCATGTTATCACCAAACTATCAACATGTTATCATCACGATATCACAACGCTATCACCACGCTATCACCACGTTATCACCACGCTATCACCAAACTATCACCACGATGTCACCACGCTATCACCATGCTATAGCTATGTTATCACCACGTTATCACAAAACTATCACAACGCTATCACCACTTTAAAACCACACTATTACCATGCTATCACCACGTTATCACCACGCTGTCACCACGTTATTACTGCGCTATCATCATGTTATCACTATAACAACACCACGCTATCGCAATGTTACCACCAAGCTATCACCACGCTATCACCAAAATATAAGCACGCTATCGCCTTGCTATCACCACGCTACCACCACGCTATCACAAAGCTACCACAACACTATAACCACTCCTTCACCATGCTCTGACCAAACTATCACCAGACTATCACCACGCTATCACCACACTATCACCACATTATCACCACGCTATCACCACACTATCACCACATTATCACCACGCTATCACCAGGCTATCACCAAGCTATCATCAAGCTATCACCACAGCTCGGCACCACAGCCCAAGCGTATCCAATGGGCTTCCCCGGCCATAATGTGAGGCTATATGTCAGACAAGCCTTAATCAAACGTACTGACAACAACAACAACAACAACAACAACAACAGCAACAACAATAACAACAGCAACAATAACAACATCAACTACTTGCCAACGGCAATAACATTAACCAAAATAACGAACGTAATATAACCCAACTCACCCCTCTACACCCCCATTTATTTTTAGCTAATAACACAATTAATAACAACAACGCTATGTCAATAACAATAACATTAGGGGAGAAAATAACGTGTAAGAACAAAGACTTTGTTCCTTTTAAGAGCATATGATAAAAATAACAATAACAATAACGACCCTATATTGAATTAAATTATTTTGTTGTAACCAGAATAGAAATATTAATTGAAATAACCCCAACAACAACAACAAAAACAACAACAACAACAACAACAACAACAACAACAACAACAACAACAACAACAACAACAACAACAACAACAACAACAACAACAACAACAACAACAACAACAACAACAACATACATTAGATTTAAATGGTTATTGTGAGGGTCATTTTTCATGTGACCTAAGCCCAGTCTGATGCACCTATATGTATTTTATTCTGGTAGTTATTAGGCAATTGTATCCGGACGTTAACAGTAGTAATTATAATTTTAATAATAATGATGATAATGATTATAACAATGATAATGATTATAACAATGATAATAATAACAGTAACAATAATAGAAATAATGATAATAGAAATAATAATAATAATGATAATAATAATAATAATAATAATAATAATAATAATAATAATAATAATAATAATAATAATAATAATTAATAATAAACAGTAATAACAATGATAATGATGATGATAATAGCAATAATAACAACGATAATAATGAGAGTAATGAAAGTAATATTGATAATGATAATAATAATAACAGTAACTACGATAATAATATGCAAGACCTTGTGTTATCAAAGCGAGCTCATCAAAATTCTATGTATATTAATATGATAATAATACGTACTTAGCTCTGTGGATTTGACCAAACTCAACCACACACACACACACACACACACACACACACACACACACACACACACACACACACACACACACACACACACACACACACACACACACACACACACACACACACACACACACACACACACACACACACACACACACACACACACACACACACACACACACACACACACACACACACACACACACACACACACACACACAACACAATTTTACCTTATCAACGCTACCACAAGGCAAAATTATATTCATTTGATCTTCCTAACCCAAACACACATTAACACACTTCTTATCACCCACCAAATGTTCTTGAAAAAACTATCACATTAACCCTTCGTTTAAGCACGATCACAACACATCCCCTGTGTTATCAACACAACCGCAACACACACACAACTCAC
>NC_134809.1:23786907-23791907 GCF_046742065.1 Oratosquilla oratoria | reverse complement strand
TTAGAGAATCGGCTCGCGGTACCCTAGTGCTGAGTTTATTTCATCCTTTGGCGGGACTCGAACACGGATCGCTGAATTAGTGGTCGATAACTGTACCAGTGTACCATTTTCTCTCATTCTTATATCAATGTGGGCCGGATCAGGATGTCTATGACGTTTTTCAATTATTTCTCTCTGAACGCAAGAACACAAGAGTGAAGGAGATAGCAAGAGACCCTAAGGCCTACACTAGATAGTTCCAGGTCCATTACTCCCTATCATCTCTATCTATAGTTATCTAATCCTTTCTCTAAACAACCAATTATTTTAGCGCTTACTACATGATTGTTAAGTCGATTCTGTTCATTAACCATTCTATTGGTAAACCAGTTCTTGCCTATTTCACTCTTAAACCTAGATTTGTCTAATTCAAACCCGTTAATACAAGTTTTACATTGTCTTTATATGATGACCTTGCCTCCATCACCCCGTTAAAGCCCTTGACCCGTTTGAGCACCTCTATTAGATCACCCCGCACTCTTCATCTTTTCAGAGTGTAAGTGAAAAGCATCTCTTATCTTTCTCAGCATTTTACATTTCTCACAAAAAAAAAAAATTAATGTGTTTATCGGATGACAAATCAATTGTTTATGACCAACACATCTACGTTTTCTCTTATTTCTCTTTTCGATATTCCATACTTTTGTTATTGAATTAACTTTGGTTTCAGCTGTAGGTTCTTTCTGGGTCTTTTTATCTGTGCTTTCTCCCTCTTGTTCTCCCTATTTGATCTTTGTATTGTCTATGGACACAACTGTATTTTTTCGTTCCTTCCATTATGTCATTTACGTAATTCATGACCATTACGAGTACTATTCTTGTGTGTGTGTGTGTGTGTGTGTGTGTGTGTGTGTGTGTGTGTGTGTGTGTGTGTGTGTGTGTGTGTGTGTGTGTGTGTGTGTGTGTGTGTGTGTGTGTGTGTGTGTGTGTGTGTGTGTGTGTGTGTGTGTGTGTGTGATGTCTTGACGAAATTCCTGTCGATTTTAGTCACTGATGATGACTCAGACCACAACCTTACGTCACTTCAACAATTTCGACCTCACCTGACCTGACATGACATGACATAACCTGACCTGAGCTGACCTGATCTAACCTGGTACGGTTGCCATGACTCCTGTACGTTATTCTAACCCAGTTATAGGTATTTTCCTAGTTATCTAGTAACCTCGTCTAGTTTTCCTTATCCTTCATACATCACCAAGCCTCCCATCCCCCATACTGAAATTATTTCAGCCCTGGACGGGATTCGATCTCAGACCGCTGGAGTAGCGGTTGCGGACGCTACCACTCGGGGGGGTAGATATATTCCTATACCCCCGTGATACTGAATCGAACTTGTGTTATAACTATCGCGTGATAAAGCTACCCCCCCTATAGTAACCCTACTCTCACACAGTATGAAAATGACACCTTGTATTACAATTTTCTCACAATAACATTTCCCTCGTAATAAAGTTACCCGTGTTAAAACTACCCCCCCCCTAGTATGGATGCCTATAGGTGTCCAAACTTCACAGTGATAGTTAGGAGCCTACGCCAGGAGGCACTTAGTAGCTACGGCCGAAGCCGTCACCTTTGCCCTCTGAGCTTCAAGAACTGTTGGGGTAGATACAGGCAATGCTGGAAATCAAAGAGTAGTGCGGGATTCGAACACGCAACTATGGGTCAATTTGCTTGTCTCTACCACGGAAACATCTCTAGATAGAACATAAGAACGAAGGAGACTGCAAGAGACCATAAGGCCTACACTAGGTAGTTCCATGTCTGTTCTCATCTATTATCTCAATCCATAAAGTTATCTTCTCTTAAGCTATGGGATAGTTTCAACTCTCACTACATAGTTACTAAATATATTTCATTCGTTAACCATTCTATTGGTAAACTAGTTCTTGTCAATTTCCTTCTTAAATCTAAATTTATCCAATTTAGACCCATTACTACGATTCCGGTCTTGTTGTCTTAATATGATGATCTTAATATGATGACCTTGTCTACATCGCCCTGGTTAAAACCCTTAACCCATTTGAATACCTCTATTAGATCACACCGCACTTAACCCTACCCCAGAGTTGTTGTTATTCATTGTTTATTTTATTTATGTTGTTTTTATGTTATTTCATGTTGTTTTATTTGTGTTGTTATTTACTGTTTACCAACGTTTCTATACTAATAGATAATCTCGCTTCACTGTCCTATGTTAGATTAGATTACATGTATTGATTTACATAGTCAAGGAACCCAATGCAGTGGCATACCTTTATGCTAACCACTTGACAAACCTGTCCTGTGGTAACAGAACATAGGGGTAAAAGTAGCTCTATTACAAATCTACCCCCCTCCCCCGTGGTAATCTACCCTTGGGTAGAACAACCCACGTAGTTAAACTACCATTCTTTATCTACTCACGTGCTAAACCTTCACTAATGGTAGAAATTCTCAAGGTAAAAGTACCCATTACTAAAAGCAACACCCGTGATATATCTACCTTGTGATATCACAACCCCGTGACAAAACTACCTCTGTGATAAAACGACCCCCCACACCCGTGGTGTAAATGTATTACCTTCCCTTGCCTATGCTCGCTGGGGTGTCTTGTGTCTTCTCCTCCTGACCCCCCGGCTTCCCTGGGTGTGTAGCCCCTCTCTCCCTCTCCCCCTCACCCCCTCTCTCCCCCCTCTCCCCTCTCCCCCCTCTCCCCTCTCCCCCTCTCCCTTGGTTCAGTCGCCCTGTTAGGTATACAGCGTCGAGGAGAGCAGGCTGAACTTTTGAACAATGAACAAACTCATTGCACTTTTAAATCGTCTTAAATGCTTTTCCACTATGCAGGTACCACTATTCCCGTACAGCGGCCTCGCAAAACTATGCTTTTTTGCCATCCCCTTTCCACTATTCATGCTAAAAATACATCCTATTATCTATATATGATACAATAGAGCATTCCACTATGCAGGTACCACTATTCCCGTACAGCGGCCTCGCAAAACTATGCCTTTATACTATCCCCTTTCAACTATTCATGCTAAAAATACATCATATTATCTATACATGATATAATAGAGCATTCCACTACAGTTTTCAATGATGATGATAAACTATGGGTAGATTTTTAACTTTATGTCTAATTACTATCCCAACTATGCTCATTATACTATTCCCTTCAACTAGTCAAATTAAACCGTCCCCGTTCATTATGGCAGTGGTACTATAGCTCTCTATTTTGATGTATATTGCCTTGGTGCAGGAAATACCAAACTATTCATTTAAATATATTCTAAGGACTAGTTAACCATGTTGACTAGTTCCCTACCTCCTGTGGTTTTCTTTCCAGTCTTTATTCAAGTTAAAACTGAGTGATTTCAATCAGGTTAGGAAAAATGACAATAAAGAAAAAATAACTTGATAAAAGCAACGAGTACATCAAGGAGACAGAATAACACAGTAAACTTAATTTCCTCGGCTACCTGTGCATCTAAGGCAAAGGTGATGGTTTTGGACATAGTTAGGCGTCTCTTGGTGTGAGCTTCTTGCCACTGGTTCGAGTGGTTGCCAGTTCTCACAAATGAGGGAGATTTTTACCACAAAAATTCCCACAAGGAAATTTGGATGTCCACATTTTTTCTCACAAAAAGAAGAAATTATTGTATACACAAATAAGTTCATTACAACTTATAATTTGCTCACAAAATATCCCATGTGAGCAATTTACTCCCACAAATTTGTGGAAAATTCCCACAAAATGGCATTGGTGTCTTTTACCTCGAACTCCTGCTTGCCTTGAACTGGGCTATCGTTCAACACCAGATGATTTCATTCAGCTGTTTGTAAGGCATCATGACAATGTACAAACGACAGTGAGAAAAGACGAGGTTTTATGACTAGAGGTACCCACGGCCGAAGCCGTTTTTTTTTTTTTTTTTTTTTTTTTGTCAAACAAACCCTAGAATCAGCGGTCTAAAATAAATAAACAAATAAATAAATAAATAAATAAATAAATAAATAAACAAATAGATAAACTTGAATAGATAAATATATAAATTAGATGAATAGAAAAGTGGTAACAATGATCATAATTATGATAGCAAATAGATAAAAAATAATTATATACATAAATAATAAATGTAGTTATAACAATTATAATTATAATAGCAAATAGATAAATAGTGTATACATAATTGTTTAACAAACGAATGGACGATGAATAGAGGTATGAACGAATTATGAATATAATGATAAATATGAATATAAATATGTATTATCATTTCTTTTGAGAATATTTTTGTTCATTTTTTCACAATGGTAAATATAAATATAGTTAAGTATTGTAATATAATATTATAATTTTCGTCTATTTTTTCTACAGTAATTAGTATAAATAAAAATAAGTATTATAATTTCTTTTGCGATTTTCTTTGCACATTAGCTGCAATTTCATTTCACATTTTCGCAGTTATCGCTGCCATTTTTATCATCAGATATATCCTAATAATAATAAAAAAATAACTGGTCACTATAATTTGCCCGTAACATATTTTCTCTACACATACAGGATAAATTATAAATATCTCTTTATAAATTTGTTTTCCTTATCTAAAAAAAATCGTCACATTTTTTATGGTTGTTAGTTATATTATGATATTTATTCGCTACACTTCTGTATTCCGGCTGTCATCATCAATTTAAGGCATTCAGACCCAAAACCACCACCTTGACCTTATATGCTACGATATCCTGGCTAAGTAACCGTCATCAGTGACCGTGGGGGCTCGAACTTACGATACCACACATACCACAGCCATACCCATACCAGTAATATATCAACAATATTATTGTGTTTTGTTATTAAGCAAAATTGTGCTCATTTCATGCAATAGACTAACGCGTACCCTCGCGTGTGAAATGTACGATCTAGCGTGTTTGTTTGTGAGTGGGTGGGTGTGGGCGTGGGTGCGGGTGTGGGTGCG
>NC_134809.1:23779407-23781907 GCF_046742065.1 Oratosquilla oratoria | reverse complement strand
TTCAGACGAATAGACGAAAACATTTGGATCATAGTGTCTTATTTCCCCGAGTGATTCTCTGCGAATTATATATATATATATATATATATATATATATATATATATATATATATATATATATATATATGTATATGTATATATACAGTATATATATATATATATATATATATATATGTATATATATATATATATATATATATATATAATATATATATTCCACCAGGAATCGTTTAGCTGTGAACAAAAGAACCCGTTTGGAATCAATGTGGAGTCATTTTAATCACGGTATGGGCCTTAAGCTGACTTGACACCGCATCTCATACGAAAAGGAAGAAAGACAACCAAAATAAGATTACAAGGAAGAATAACGGAAGACAAAGGAGGAAAAGGAAGAAATTATGAAGAAAAGGGAAGAAAAAGTGCAGGAGGAGGAAAGGAGTAAGAACGAGTAAGAGGAGGAGGAGGAGAGGAAGAGGAAAAGGAAGAGAACGAAGAGAAAAAGAGAAAAAGGAGGAAGAACCAAAGGAGATGGAAGATGAGAATGAGGAAGAGGAAGAGTGAGAAGACGAAGACGGAGAGGAAGAGGAAGAGGACGAAGAGGAGAAAGAGGATAAGAATTGAGAGGAAGAGGGAAAGTAGGAGAAGGAGAGAAGAGAGAGAGAGAAATGGAAAGATGGAAATGAGGATAAGGTGAAGAAGGAGAGGTGGAAGAAGAAGGAGTAAGAGGAAGGAGGAGGAGACGAGGAAGGATGAAGAAGAGGGGAAAGAGAAAGACGAGGAGGAGGACGAGTAGGATGAGGAGGATGAGAAGCAGAAGGAAGAGGAGAAGGAAGAGGAGAAGTAGAAAGAGGAGAAAGATGAGGATGAGGAGATGGAGAAGGAGAAGAAAGAGAAAGAGGAGGAGGAGGAGGAGGAGGAGGATAAGGAGGAGGAGGAAAGGAGGAGAAAGAGGAAGGGAAAAAGAAGAAGAGGAAGAGGAAGAGGAGGAGGAAGAGAAATGGGAGGAAGAGGAGGAAGGAATGGTGAACAGGAAGAAGAAATGAAAGTACAAACAAAAATAATAAAATAAGTAAAAATAAGATATACAAGAACGGAGGAAGAATAAACAAAGAAGGGAGAAGAGGAGGAGGAGGAGGAGGAGGGGAGGAGGAGGAAGAAGGGGGAGAAAGAAGAAGAAGACGAAGAAGTGAATAATCAAGGAAATGAACGAAGGAGGAGGCAAGAAGTAGTAGGAAGAAGAAGAAGAAGAGGAGGAGGAGGAGGAGGAGGAGGAGGAGGAAGAGGGGGAGGAACAAGAAGAAGAAGAAGACGAAGAAGTGAATAATCAAGAAAATGAACGAAAGAGAAGGCGAGGAGTAGGAGGAGGAGGAGGAGGAAGGAGAGAATTACCAAAGAAGGAAATACAAGGAAAGGGGAAGAAAAGGTGGAATAAGAGAGAACCTGATAAAGGGAACTTGATGAAAGGAAGAAAACGGGGGAAGGAAGGAACGCAAGCAAAGAAAATGGAAGCAGAAGAGGGGGAGAAGGTAATAAACGAAGAATGAGCAATCAAGGAGAAATTGGGGACGAAGAGGCAGAGAAGAAGGATGACGACGACGAGGAGGAGGGAAGAGGAAAAGGAGAAGGAGGAGAATAAAGAGGAGGAGGAGGAGGAGGAGGACGAAGAGGAGGAGGAGAAGGAGAAAGTGAAGGAGGAGGAGGAGGAGAAAGAGGAGGAGGAGGAGGAGGAGGGGAGGAGGAGGACGAAGAGAAGGAGGATGAAGAGAAGGAGGAGGAGAAAGAGGAGGAGGAGGAGAAAGAAGAGGAGGAGGAGGAGGAGGAGGAGGAGGAAGAAGAGCAGATTGACAAAGAGGATGAAGGTGTATATGAATTGCGTATGAAAATGAGAATGAAGATGAGAATGTGGATAACAATGAGGATAGTAATAGGGATGACGATTATGGTGACGGTGAGGAGTATGAGGAGGAGGAGGAGGAGGAGGAAAAAGAGGAGGAGGGGCAGGTGGAAGAGGTGGAGGAAGATAAAGCGGTAGAAGGAAAGGCGGAGGAGGAAGGAGGAGGGAGGAGGAAGAAAAAGAGGGAGAGGGGAGGAGGAGCATAGAGAGGGAGAAGGAGGAGGAAGAAGAGGACGAAGAAAAAGAGGAAGAGGGGAGGAGGTGGAAGAGAAAGATAAAGAGGTAGAAGGAAAAGGAGGAAGAGGAAGAGGAGAAGGAGGAAAAGCTATAGAAAGGAGTGGAAGGAAATAATGGAAGAGGAAGAGAAAGAAGACATGAAGGAGAGTTGGAGAAAGAAGAGGAACAAGAAGAAAAGGTAGAAGAATAAGAGGAAAAGAAAGAGAGGAAGAGGAAAAGAAAGAGAAAAAAAGAGAAAAAGAAAGAGAAAAAGAAAGCGAAAGAGAAAGATATGGAGATAGAGATAGATGTAGAGATAGAGATAGAGAAAGAGAAAGAGATAGAGAAAAATAAAGCAAAAGAGAAAGATATGGAGATAGAGAAAGAGAT
>NC_134809.1:23764407-23774407 GCF_046742065.1 Oratosquilla oratoria | reverse complement strand
TTTTTTTTTTTTTTTTGCATCCGACCTAGATATGGATCAAAAGGTCTCCTGTCGGCATGCTTTGCCTTTGTAATCCTTTGTAACATAAATACTCGAGCATTCAGCTAAAGCCAGAGATATCCTCTCCTTATTTGTCTTTATAGCCAGTGAAGTCAGTGTATATAGATGCAGACATATGACTGTTCCAATCTGCACGAAGATATGTTCTCTGTATTTGTGTACTTACTTTTCTTAGACACTTGTACTGTTCGTTACAACACACACGCACACGCACGGACGCACACACACACACACACACACACACACACACACACACACACACACACACACACACACACACACACACACACACACACACACACACACACACACACACACACACACACACACACACACACACACACACACACAACAACAACAACAACAACAACTACCACAACAACAACAACAACAACAACAACAACAACAACAACAACAACAATAATAATAACAACAGTAACAACAACAACAGCAACCAGCACACAAGTGACCTGCTAGTCCTTCCAGTATGTGCCTAAGGCCAAAGTCACATTGTCCAGTACCGCTGTTAAGGTTTTGTATTTATAATAGTATTTTAACCATCTGGAGATGGTGATGGTCGTTATATCAATTTCTGACTGCTGTCGCCAGGTGATTTTTATTAAGCTAAATAAACTTTGCCATAATCTGGCTGTATCCTGCGCCAACTCATTGTGAGACATCGGGGCAAAGGAAACAAATCCCAGACGCCGCCCGTCACCCCACGGAGTGCCAACCTTGGCAAAAGCTCTCCACCGAGCGTTACAGCGCCTCTCTCTCTCTCTCTCTCTCTCTCTCTCTCTCTCTCTCTCTCTCTCTCTCTCTCTCTCTCTCTCTCTCTCTCTCTCTCTCTCTCTCTCTCTCTCTCTCTCTCTCTCTCTCTCTCTCTCTCTCTCTCTCTCTCTCTCTATCTTTCTCTCTCTCTGTATATATATATACAAACATGTACACACACACACACACACACATATATATATATATACATATCCTATCCTCACATCATGTTTCTATACCGTTTCCACCCATCAACTTGTCCATCAATCTATCTCTCTGGTTGTTTGAGTGTGTGACTCTACATCTCTATTTATCTATTTCCCGATCCATCCGTCTCTCTGTCCTTCAGGTGATCTACACAGCTACGAATGGGACCATGGGTTCACACACACACACACACACACACACACTCACACTCACACACACACACACACACACACACACACACACACACACACACACACACACACACACACACACACATCTGTACATATCCATAAATATATGTGTATATAGATATTTTTGTGATTTTATATACATATGCATATGCATATATACATACATATACATATACATGAACACATATACATATACATATACATATACATATTCGTATACATATACATATACATATACATATATATATATTCTTGTACATGTACATATACATGCACATATACATACACATACAAATGCACAGTGTTGCCAAGTCGAAGACAAGGGGAGTGTGGGGATAATGTTCATTTTCTTGTGAAGACACAATGACTATGCACGTTAGCGCTTTTTTCAACCTTAATCAATCAATTAATCAATCATTTTGAATCCACTACTGTACAAAGACCCCATCAAGGAATATATTTAAATAAAAAAATGAATAAATCAATGAATAAACGAATAGATGAATAAATAAATAAATAAATAGATAGATAAATATATATATAAATAATAAATAGATAAATAAATTTATATAGAATAGATAAATGAATAGATAATAAATAGATAGATAGATAAATGAATGAATAAATGAATGAATAAATGAATGAATAAATAAATAAATAGATAAAAATAAATAAATAAATAAACAAGTAAGTGAATAAATAAACATCGAACATCTAATCTCTACATACAAATACACCATAAAAAAAAACACCAGATGAAAACACGTGTTTATCCTTCACACCACTGAGACATGAACGGGAAAGTTGTCACCCCACGAAGAGCCAACAGCTTTGGTAGGCTTAATTCACTGTTCACAGAAATCCCTGAACTTTCATTTGTTGAAAAATAAGACACGAGTGATATTGTACAGGAAGCTTACTCTAGAGGATATCAACATGAAATCTAGCGAAAGGGAGGCGAATCAGATTGTCTACGTAACCCTCGGAGGGAATGGAGATCAAAAGGGAGTTCTCCTTCTCTTCCTCTTCCTCCTCCTCCTCCTTCTCCTCCTCCTCTTCCTCCTCTTCTGTGTGATGGATAAAAGCTGTACTCCCTTCGTTATGGTGATGAACTTTTTTTTTTTTTTTTTTTTTTTTGACGGACGATATTATCCTGAATAAAAAGGGGCCTTTATCAGGTGAGGTCCTCTTCAGGATGTAGCCAATTTTTCTGAATTTAGACAAAAAAAATCTATTCTTGGTCAGATTATAATCCATAGAGTACGTTACCGTATTGATGGGGTTAAGCCGACGGTAGTCTCCGATAACCTTTGTCTATACATATCAATCAATTAATCAATATATATATGTATATATATATATATATATATATATGCATATATCATATATATATGTATATATCATATATATATGTATATATCATATATATATATGTATATATCATATATATATGTATATATCATATATATATATGTATGAGAGACTGGGTGGAGGAAGAATAAGCGAAGATGGGCTGGAACTTTTTATTGCTTATACGTTTCGACCGCCTCGTTCTTCTTCAGTAAGCTGACCGAGGCGGTCGAAAGGTATAAGCAATAAAAAGTTCCAGCCCATCTTCGCTTATTCTTCCTCCACCCAGTCTCTCATCTGTCTAAACCATTCATCATATATATATATATATATATATATATATATATATATATATATATATATATATATATACATATATCATGACATCTTGACAGGTGTTTGAGTTGTAATAATGGAAAGTACACGATTGTGAACAGATATATATATATATATATATATATATACATATATATATGCGTACACAGGAGTATGAACATAATATGTCTACATTTGTAAATCTATATCGGTGTACAATTGACTTAAATTATAAGTATTGCACTAATCAATGTCTCCTATGAAAGTACAAGAGACATATCTTTGGGTTATAGATTTGCATACACACATAAAAACACACAAACACACACGCATACACACACACACACACACACACACACACACACACACACACACACACACACACACACACACACACACACACACACACACACACATTTTCCCCACAACGAAGGGTAGCTTAGTCTCGTACACAATCCCCCTCGCTCACCTTTGCGGTTGTATAGACTATGGAAAGAAATCCCCTTGACTGACTGAGACAAAAGCCAATCCCATATATGGAAATTAACAAAGAAACGAAAGATGGGGGGGAAGGGGGGAAGTGAAGGTGGGGGAAGGTTATCAGAGGTGATAAAGAGGAGGAGAGGGAGTGGAGGGAAGGGGGAAGGGAAAGGGGAAGGAAGGGAGGGAAAGGGAGGGGAGGGGAGGGGGGAGGGGAGGGGAGGGGAGAGGGGCATGGTGAGCCATAGACCCATAAACCACGTAATCACTTGATCGATAATTAATTACACGGGTGTGGGCTCTGGGTGGCGTTCTCGTTAATAAGAAGTTTACAATCTGACCTCAAAGACAGGTGAGGGGGAGAAGAGGGGAGAAAGAAGGGGGAGGGAGGGGAGAAGGTAACTCTGTAAGGAGTGATGGAGGTAGTATTAGGTCCCGGGTGAGGGGAATGAGGGGTTGATAAATTGGGGGAGGGGAAGACGATGAAGAAGAGAGAGTAGAGAGGAAGAGAGAGGAGGGTAAGGAGGGGAGAGAAGGGGAATTGGAAGGGAGGAGAAGGAGAAGAGGGAAGAAGGGGAGAGTAGGAAAAAAGAGAGGGGAAAATGGAAGTGGGGAGGCGAGGGAAGAAGGGGAGGGTAGGAAAAGAGAGAGGGGAAATGAAAGAGGGGAGAAGAGAGAAAAAGGGAGAATAGGAAAAAGGAGATGAGGAGATGGAAGAGGGGAAAAGAGAGGAAAGAGGGAGAAGAGGGAAGAAGGGGAGACTAAGAAAAAGGAGATGAGGAGAGGGAAGAGGAGAGATAGGAGATAGGAGAAGAAGAGGGAAGAAGGGGAGAGTAGGAAAAAGGAGATGAGGAGATGGAGGAGGGAGAAGAGGGGAAAAGGGAAGAGTATGAGAAAGAAGACGAGAAGATGAAAAAGGAGAGATAGGAGGAGGAGAGGAGGGAAGAAGGGGAGAGTAGGAAAAAGGAGATGAGGAAATGAAAGAGAGGAGGAGAGGAAAAGAGGAAGAAGAGAGAAAAGAAGGTGGAGAAGGGTAAAGCAGTAAAAGAGAGGGAAGAAAAGGAGACGCAAGGGGGGATAGGAAGAAAAGGAGAAAAGAGAGAGGAAAGGGCTGGGGAAAAGAAGACCTTAGGCGAATAAGGGGAAACAATAATGAATTAAGAAAAAGAGGCGATGGCGAAAAGAGAGGAGAAGAGAAGTAGAAAAGAGGGAGGAAAGTGGAAAAAGAGGGGAAAAACTGGCAAAGAAATTTCATAAGAAGTAAATGATGCATTTTACGAAATGTGGAGGATTTGTTAGCTAGAAGTGGAGGAGAAAGAGAGGGGAGAGAGAGAGATGTAAAGAAAAAGAGGGGAAAAGAGATAAATTAATTGGGAATGAGTGGGATAAGAAGACCACTGGAGGAGGATGGGAGAAAAGGGAAGAGTGAGAGGTGAGAGGTGAGAGGGAGAGGAGAGAGGAGAGAGGTGAGAGAAGAGAGCATACGAGATGAAGATGGATTTACAGAGGATGGGGAGGAAGGGGAGAAAAGAAAAGAGAGATAATGGGGGGGAAATAACTGTGGGATGGGGAGGAGTAGAGAAGACCTTTAATGGGGGGAAAGAAGTGGTATGGGGATGGGGGAATGGGGGAATGAGGGAGATGGTAAAATAGGATAGGGATGATGTGGAAGTATGAGAGGATGAGGAGGATGAGGTAATGTAATAAATGGGACATAGGAAATGAGTTTAAAGGGGTAAGAGAAATGACATAGGTAATCGATAATGCAAGAGGAAGTGAGTGGGGGGGAGATGGAGGGGGGAATAGGGTGGGATGGGGTGGAAAGAATGAGGAGGGGAAGGGAATGGGGGGAGTAAAAGGGGAGGGTGGAGATTTGAGGGAATGGGGAGGAGAGGGGAGGGAAGAGGAAGAGAGGAGATGAGAAGAGAGGAGAGGAGGGAGGAGATAGAAAGAGAGTACAGGGGAGGTGGAGGGGAAAGAGAAGAGAGCTAAAGAGGAGGGGGGTCTTGGAGATGAGAAGAGGGGAGGGAAGAAGAGGAGAGGAGAAGGAAAGAGAGGAGAGGAGAGAATGGAAAGAGGAGGGGAGGGAAGGTGAGGAGAGAAGAAGAGATAGGGAGGAAAAGAGAGAAGTAGAGAAGAAAAAAGGAGGGAGGGAAGACGAGGAGAGGAAAAGAAAAGAGAGGAGAAGGGAGAGGAGAGGGAGGAAAGAGGAGGGGAGGGAACACGAGGAGAGGAAAAGAGAAGAGAGGAGAAGGGAGAGGAGAGGAAGGAAAGAGGAGAGGAGAGAAGACGAGGAGAGAAGAAGAGAAGAGAGGAGAAGGGAGAGGAGAGGAAGGAAAGAGGAGGCGAGGGAACACGAGGGGAGGAAAAGATAAGGGAGGAGAAGGGAGAAGAGAGGGAAGAAAGAGGAGGGGAGGGAAGACGAGGAGAGGAAAAGAGAAGAGAGGAGAGGGGAGAGGAGAGGAAGGAAAGAGGAGAGGAGAAGGGAGAAGAGAGGAAGGAAAGAGGAGGGGAGGGAAGACGAGGAGGGAAGAAGAGAAGAGAGGAGAAGGGAGAGGAGAGGAAGGAGAGAGGAGGGGAGGGGGAGGGGGAGGAAAAAAGTGATAGTTTGAGGTCGTGACAGGCAGAAGAAGATTACACAGGATTACGTGATATTAGAAGATCACACAGACCTTACATTTCCTTATAGGCAATCATTTATTAATTCTAAGGATGATGAAAGACGAGTGAGGACGATGGGGATTATGTAGGGGAGGTGGATGAGAGAGGGGAAAGAGGAGTCAGGGGAAGGAGGAAAGTAAAAAGATAAATAAATAAAAAGGTATTGATGATGAGTGGGTTGGTTGTATGTACGAGTAAGTGTGTGTGTGTGTGTGTGTGTGTGTGTGTGTGTGTGTGTGTGTGTGTGTGTGTGTGTGTGTGTGTGTGTGTGTGTGTGTGTGTGTGTGTGTGTGTGTGTGTATCTGTGTGTGTGTGTATGCGCGCGTGCGATTTACCACGGTTTTGGATTACGTGCTGGAGTCGTCATTGGCAACTATTATCCTTCCGAAAGAGAGATCATAGTATGATAAATCTATTGTTATTGTTGTGATCATGCATACACACACGCGCGCGTACATACACACACAAACGCATATACACACGCACACACACACACAAACATACATACACGCACACACACACACGTACATACACACACAAACGCATATACACACGCACCCCCCCACAAACACACACACTCACACACACACACGTGTGGAGTAAAGAAGGATAATTGCGTGTACGTAATTATGACGTCACGCATCATTATGACGTCACTTAACCACATCACCGTCACATCCGGTGTGGAGGGATCATGAAAAAAATACATAAAAATATACAAAGAGATATTGATGAGACTAATTACTAAACAGGATCATGTACATTGATGCAATATCATGTGTACATAGGTATGATGAAGCTTTTGTATACAAATGTACATATGTTTAGTTATATATTCTGTATATGCATATAAGAGTTATATCACTATATACACACAGAATCATATGCATATGAAAGCACACGTAGATGTCAAAATATCAACACGTACACATGAACACACATACGCACACACACACACACACACACACACACATACACGCACGCGTGCGCACACACACACACATACATACATACACACGCGCGCACGCACACACTCATACACACGCACACATACACACACACACGCGCGCGCGTGTACATACTTAGACACGCGGATATATACATACATACACACCTACATACATACATGCATATATGCATATACACATCCACAAATACTTACATACATTCATACATATGGAGAGAGAGAGTGAGAGAGAGCGGAATAGAGAGAGAGAGAGAAGAGAGAGGGAAAGCAAACATCGAGGATAAAAATGAGAGTAATTTTACGAAGTAAGAATAAAACTTAATGAATAGAAATTAAGAGAGTGACGGAAGAGGGGAGGATGGAGGGGGAAGAAGGGGAGAGGAGGGGAGGAGGGGGAAGAGGGGAGAGGAGAGGAAGGAGGAGGAAGAGAGGAGATGAGGAAAGAGGAGGAGGGGGAAGAAAGGGAGAAAAGGGGGAAGGTGGTTAAAGCAAGGGAGAGGGGAGATTTGAGGAGGAGATGGAAAAATTGGGGAGGGGAGGGGATTTGAGGGGAAGGGGTGAGCATGCGGGTGAAATGAGGGGAGGAGAAAGGAGGGGAGGGGAGGGAAGGGAAGGGGATGGAAGAGGAGGGTATGAAAGCGGAGGGGAGGGGAGAGGAGGGTATGAAAGTGGAGGGGGAGGGGAGGGTATGCGATGGGAGGGGAGTGGAAGGGAGGGGAGGGAAGGGGATGGGAGGGAAGGTGAGGGGAGGGTAAGGGAGGAAATGGAAGGATAGATATAGGGTGATGAGGGGAAAGGACTTCAAAGAAGGGAAAAGGAGGGTAAGGGGAGGATAGGAGAGGATGGAGGGGAGTGAAGGGGAGAGGAGGGAGTGGGAAGAGGAGGAGGAAACTGAAAGAAAAATGAGGATAAAGTGGAGTAGAAGATGGAGTAAGAGTAGGAAGAGAATAAGGGACGAGAGGAAGAGTGGTAGAATGAGGAAGAGAAGGTGAAGGAAGAGAAGGAGGAGGGGGAGGAGATGGAGGAGGACAAGGAGGAGGAGGGGGAGGAGACGGAGGAGGTCAACGAGGAGGAGGAGAATTAGGGCCGGGTGAAGGAATAGAATGAGGGACAGAAGGAAGAGTAGAAGGAAGGGAGGAGGAGGAAGAAGAGGAGGAGGAAGAAGAGGAGGAGGGGAGGAGGAGGAGGAGAAAAAGGAGAATGAGGAGGAGGAGGAGGAGGTTACATATGTGAACAAGAAGGAATTGGCGGGAAATTGTGCTGAAGTGACTAAGTGGACGGGAGGAAGCTGGGAAGTAGGTGCGCGGCGGGGAGGGAGGGGTGGAGAGGGAGGGAGAGAGGGAGGGAGGGAGGGAGGGAGGGGAAGGGAGGGGAGGAAGGAAGGGGAGGGAAGGGGGAGAGGGAAGGCAAGCGTGAGGAGGGAAGTAAAGAGAGGGAAAGGGAAGGAGGGAGGAAGGGAAGGGAAGGGGAGAAGGAAGGCAAGAGAGAGGAGGGAAGGAAAGAGAGGGGAAAGGGAGGAGGAAGGGAAAGGGAGGGAGGGAGGTAGGGAGGGAAAGGGAGAAGGAAGGCAAGAGGGAGGAGGGAAGGAAAGAGAGGGGAAGGGGGGAGGAAGGGAAAGGGGAAACGGAGAGGAAGGGAGGGAGGGAGTGAGGGAGGGAGAGAGGAAGGGGAGAAGGAAGGCAAGCGGGAGGAGGGAAGGAAAGAGGGGAAAGGGGAGGAGGAGGGGAAAGAGGAAACAGAAAGGAAGGGAGGGTAAGGGGAGAATGGGGGGAAAGAAAGGGGAAGAAGGGAGGATGAGAAGGAGGAAAGTGGGGAAGAAGGAATGGAGGTAGAGAGGAGAGGGAAAGGGGAGGAGGAAGAGAAGGAGAGGAGTGAATGGAAAAGAGGGAAGATGCGAAAAGAGGAGGATGAAGGAGGGGAGAAAGGAAGGGAAGGGGAGTAGAGGGCAAGGGGATTTAAGTAGGAAAGGGAAAAGGGCGTTAGGTAGGGAAGGGGAAGAGGGAGGACGATAGAGGAAAAGATGAAAGGAGGAGGAAGGGAAAGGGAAAGAGGGAGGGGAAAGGGAGAAGAAAGGAAAGGTAAGAATGAATGAATGAATAAGATCACACTAATCTAACATTGGCTTGACGTAACCGTAACCGTTACAGTTGACGTGATGTAACACATCACCGTAATGTAACGCCATCACAGAAACCGTTACATAGACATCACGTGATATTGTGAAAACGCCGTAACCGTGAAGTGCTTAACCGTCACCGTAACATTCCGTTACAGTGTCACATAGCATCACCGTTACACAGTGTCACATACCATCACCATAACACAGGGTTACTGTCACGCAACGATATCGTTACTATTACCGTCACATAGTGTCACCGTCACGTCACACAACAACACCGTTACTACCGTCACCGTCATAAAACGTTACCGTCACCTTTACCGTCACACAACACCACCATTACCGTCCCTCAACGTCACCATAACCGTTACATACTGATACAGTCACCGTCACCATCCCCGTTACACACAGAGTCACCATTACCGTCACAGAACGTCACCGTCACTGACCGTCACACATTGTCATCGTCATAAACAATCACCGTCATAAAACGTCATCGTCACACAACGTCACTGTCATTGTCACACCATCACCGTCATAAAGCGTCACCGTCACACAACGTCACTGTTATTGTCATACCGTCACACAACGCCACCGTTACCGTCACACACCGTCACCATGACTGTTCCACACTGATACAGTCACCGTTACCATCCCCGTTACACACACAGTCACCGTCACCATCACGGAACGTTACCGTCACAAAGCGTCACCGTCACCGTCACCGTCACCATTCCCGTTACACACTGACATAGTCACCGTCACCATCACAGAACGTCACCGTCACACACCGTCACCGTCACCGCTTCCCGAACCGTCCAATCAGCATTGCCGCTACGGCGGGAGGGTCTCGTTGGATATATATAAAAAAGAAAGAAA
>NC_134809.1:23754407-23761907 GCF_046742065.1 Oratosquilla oratoria | reverse complement strand
GCATGTATACAGGATAGTATTGGTTTCGACCAATATTTCACACAATAGTAACCCACATGCAAATCAAATTTAAGTCAGAGTACAGCGCCTCCTGGCGTAACCCCTGAGCTTTTAGGCGCTGAGAGGACAAGTAGAGGACAAAGGGTCGTATGCTGAGGACAAAATATGGGAAGGCTGCTCGGCGTAGAGTTATAAGCTATTATAGACCTTATGCTAAGGAAAAATAAGGTCGCTTTTTGCGATGACATGAGAGTTCTGATCCCATAATTTTGTTCAAGAATAAGGCAGTAAATAAAAGTTAAGTAAATAAAAAAATGTAATTCTACTTGATTTTTCTGTGGATAATACTTGGTCTTTATCAATAACGGTGTTATACATACATACTGTACATACATACATACATACATACATACATACATACATATATATATGCATACATACATACATGCACACCTACATACATAAATACATACATATATATAAGCATACATACATATATACATATATACATACATATATATACATATATGCATGCATACATACATGCATACATACATACAACATACATAAACACACACACACACACACACACATACACACACACATACACACACACACACACACACACACACACACACACACACACACACACACACACACACACACACACACACACACACACACACACATATATATATATATATATATATATATATATATGTATATATATATGTATATGTATATATATATATATATATATATATATATATATATATGTGTGTGTGTGTGTGTGTAAATATATATGTATATATATATATATATGTGTGTGTGTGTGTGTAAATATATATGTATATATATATATATATATATATATATATATATATATATATATGTGTGTGTGTGTGTGTGTGTTGGTGTGTGTGTTGTGTGTGTGTGTGTGTGTGTGTGTGTGTGTGTGTGTGTGTGTGTGTGTGTGTACGAAAAAAGCTGGAGTCCGGGAACCATAATGGTGGAAACGTAGAAAACACCAGACTCAGGAGTAGGTAATTTATTCCCTACTCCTGAGTCTGGTATTTTCTACGTTTCCACCAAATATATATACATATATATATATATATATACAGATGAGAGGGAGGGTGGGAGGGGTGTGGAGTGTATCTAGGGATGAAATGGGTGGGAGTGTTTTTATGCCTTTCCCTTTTTGGCTACCTCCCTTGGAAGGGGGAAAAAGCATTGGTATATGTATGTATGTATGTATATATATATATATATATATATATATATATATATATATATATATATATATATACATACATTCGTAAATACAGATTAGGTGAAGCGGTTGTTCTTCTACTGGTACCATGTAACCGAGTACTACCTGTCGCAATGGCGGATTGTCGGAGACTAAACCGGCTCCACCAATTGCTCACCCGCCAGAAACGCAGATGGGGGGAAAAGAAAACCATCAAAAGGGCAGAAGAAATCTTCGAGTCAATGACCATCTAACCCGTTATGGGTCACTAACCCACGTGTTTGCCGATCGTGGCCTCCCTGCAGGGCCTGAAGACGAGAGTCCTGGAGGCTGAGTGATGTCCCAGTGCTGTATCTAAATTGAGGTGTTCCTCTTGGACTAGCATCCCGCCACTATGGTCTTCTATTCAGGCCAGGACGGGTGGCCCTTCTTGGCTTTGAGAGGCAAATTGGCTGGGCTGCTTTACTTGAATCCTTGAGTCAAGCACAGCCTGAGCCAAGCAACTACCGACTGGGTCGAGACCGCACGGTCCGTGGCTCTCATCCTCTATTGTCAAGGTGGTGGGTGCGCTTACTCTTCCATACTTATGATTATTGTTATTGTTATTGTTATTGTTATTGTTATTGTTACTATTATCATCATCATCATCATCATCATCACTATTATTATTATTATTATCATTATTACTACTATTATTATCATCAATGTTATTATCTCTATTATTATTATTATTATTATTATTATTATTATTATTATTATTATTATTATTATTATTATTATTATTATTATTATTATTATTATTATTATTATTATTGTTATTATTGTTATTATTATCATTATCATCATCATCATCATCATCATCATCATCATCATCATCATCATCATCATCATCATCATCATCATCATCATCATCATCATCATCATCATCATCATCATCATCATCATCGTTATTAATATTACACTTATTTTCATCATCTTTATTATACTTATTTTTATCATCTTATTATTGACTGCATATAGATATACACTGAGTACCCTACAGCATAGACCAGAAAAAACGAAAATATTTTGCAATATTAAGAAAAAAATATTAAACTTTAATTTACCTCATCAATTTGATAATTTTGGGAAAAAAAAAAAAGCGAAGGAAAGCCATCGGGCTGGGAGTCAAAAGAGTCTTTTGCAGTTCCTTCAACTCTGCTGAAACAGTTTGGAACCTGAAATCGCCCATAAACTCGTGGAATCAGTGACTAACAGGCTGAGAGCAGTTCTTGATGTAAAAGGGAACCACACTAAATACTGACATAATTCGACTCAAAAAATTCGATCTCCCTCCCTTTTTTTTTTTTTTTTTGTATAAAATTTTTGGCTTAATTCTAAGATTTTGGCCATCTAAGAATTGGGTTTAGTTTGAAGATTTTAAGAGCAATTCTGGGTGTAAAAGGGAACCACACTGAACACTGACATAATGTGACTCAAAAATTTGATCTCCCTCTCTCTTTTTTTTTCGTTTTTTTTTTTTTTTTTTGTATAAAATTTTTGGCTGAGTTTTAAGATTTTGGCCATCTAAAAATTCCATTTAATGACTTTTTTAATCAAAACCTTTGTCACAGTTTAAGAATTTAATTACGTATTCTGAAGATCAGTACATAAATTTAGTAACAAGAAAACAGAAAGTAAAGAAATAGAAGATAGAAATAAAAAATAAAAAACAGCAAAAGGATTTGAAGCTATCTTGAGGTCATCGAGATCGACTCTTTCACTGCGTTCTACAACTTCAGCCATTTATTCTAGAATCTAGATGGTACCAACCGATTTAAAATTTCACTAGCAGCAAAGAAGTAGGTTAAGAAACCAATGCAGAATCACCGAACTATCCCTTGGAGGATAATACAGCCTCATAGTGGCTTAATCAGGCTTGGTCAGGTTGTTTATATTCTAAGAAGTGTACATAATATGTAAAGATTTTTAAGATGGTTGTAATTTGAAGTTTGTAATTTGTTAAAACGGTTGAGATTGTGGATGAAGTCTGATATCAATGTAATATGTTAGAAAAGGAATGTTAAGTCCCAGAATTGAAGTGGAACACTGATATATTGCATCTTTGATGTACGTAGTTGCAGAGAGGGGTTGGTAAGCCTAGGAAGCATGGTTTGGTGTGACAGTGTGAGTGTATGAAGAAATATGAAGAATGTCAATATAATTTTGGTTATTTAGAAGGACTGGGTGAAGATTATATCCTATATGCCATGAAAGAGAGGAAGAAAAAATATAGCTAGAGAGAGAGAGAGAGAGAGAGAGAGAGAGAGAAAGAGAGAGAGAGGGGGTCAGAACCTTTACAGACGCGGAGAGTAATTGATTCCAAAGGAAACAGACACATTTGAAATCAAACACTCGTCGGCAGCAAATGCATCACGACATATGCACACTAACATCATAATTGGTTGATCATAACCTGTTAACTCCTGTGTCAAAATTTCTGATTTCGGAAAAGGGCCCGCGTCACTGTCAACACCTGCTGATGTTGCGGACCCCCATTCAAAAAAAAAAAAAAAAAAAAAAAAATCCGCACATTTGATAACCTCATTAAGAAGGATAAAAATGTAGGAAAAAAGGGCAAATGGAAAACAAATGTGAGTTGTTCAGGGGAAAAGAAGAAAGAAAAAGGAACACATAGTGAATCTGACCCAAGGTCACGCTTTCTCTCTGTTTATCCTTCTTTCTCTCTCCCTCTCTCTCTCTCTCTCTCTCTCTCTCTCTCTCTCTCTCTCTCTCTCTCTCTCTCTCTCTCTCTCTCTCTCTCTCTCTCTCTCTCTCTCTCTCTTAAGACCCGAGGTCACTCCTTACCACCCTGACATGGTCAGATGGCCCACATCAAGGTCATGGTTAAACAAATGTAATTCATCAACATTATATACAGATATGAGCAAGAACATGTATATGGGAGATGCAGGATTGTAAATGAAGTATATAAAAAATTACACACATACAAGCGCGCGCGCACACATACACACATATTCATACACATACACGCGCGCACACGCACACACACACACACACACACACACACACACACACACACACACACACACACACACACACACACACACACGCACACACACACACACATACACACACACATACACACACGAACATGTACATATTAACAATTTCTAATGTATTATGTACTATCTAATGTACTAGATAGTCTAGATAGTTTAGTGGTTGTTTATTACTATTACTTTTAATTAATGAATAATACTTTTAATCACTATAGCTATTTAAAACTCCTCACAACCACCTTATACTGGGCCGATTTTAGTGAAATAATGTGAATTTAGATAACTAGAAGAAGACTTTGCTTACATTGTGCTAGACTTTCATAAGAACATTTCATCAATGTTTCTAACATTTTTATAGATTTAACTTCTGTTAGTTTGTCATTTAGGTTCTCATTATATGACGCAAGAGTAATTTGACATTTGGGTGAAATTTGGAAAATGAAAGATTGTAACCAAAGTCCTTTCTACTCAAACGAACGAATCGAGAGTTGACGATAATTTGCCCAGTGTGAACCGGCTTTTAGCTGAGTTGGGGGTATAAACAGGTGTGTTTAATTAAAATAAATCGGATAAATGGAAAATAAATCTGGTGTCTGCCTGAAAGCTCGCCAGGAGGTGATCTACAGGGATGAAGAAGGGCGAGTGAAGCTGAGCGTTGTTACAATGTTTGTCCATTTGATTGAAAAATAAATTAAATTATTTAATAAGAAAATGTCACCAAAACAGTCGATATGGCTTCTTACTGAACGACAATAGAAGTTGGGAAGGACCATTTAAGGGTAATGAGGAAACAGGGAGAGAAGAGGGGAAGGGGAGGGGAAGAGAGGGGAGGTGAGGGGAGGAGAAGGGAAGAGAGGGGAGGTGAGGGGAGAGAATGACGAAGAGGAACTAGTGAAGAGGGTCAGAACCTAATCTCGATAAGAAGAAGGAAAAAAAGAACACGAAAATTAAGAGAAATAAAAAACGGAAGTAACGAATGTTCAATTGGGCTGTTATCAGGCCCGGGGGTTGTTACGAGTGAAGATGACACCAGAAGATAAGCTTGGGTTATTATGTGTCTTGGGGGAGGGGGGAAAGGGGGTGTCAAAAGACCTGTTCTCCTCTTATCTTGTGTATCCATCTCCCTCATCATTTGCTCCAATCCTGTGCGTCAATTTACCCACTCGACCGTTTTTGGTGGAACTGTCAGGGGGTGTCAAATGAGCCTGTATGTGGCACTCAGCGCCAATGCAGTGTTACTTCTTCAAGATTTCTTTCGACCTAATAATTATAGGTTAAGTATATATATATATATATATATATATATATATATATATATATATATATATATATATATATATATATATGCATATAGTATGTGTATGTGTGAGCGTGTGGGTGTGGGTGTGTGCACCTGCACGTGTGTGTTTGTACATATATGTATAATATATATATATATATATATAATATATGTATATATATACATATATATATACACACATATATATATATATATACATATATATATATATAATATATATATATATATATATATATATATATATGCACATATATGTACAGTATTATGCGTGCGTATGTGTATGTGTGTGTGTGTGTGTGTGTGTGTGTGTGTGTGTGTGTGTGTGTGTGTGTGTGTGTGTGTGTGTGTGTGTGTGTGTGTGTGTGTGTGTGTGTGTGTGTGTGTGAGTGTGCGTACGTGTGTGTGCATATAACCACACATACACCCACACACACACGCGCACATACACACATACACACGCACGCACATATGTACACAACACATACATACATACCCACATACTTACGCACACACACATACACACACGCACACACAAAGTGCGAACACGCGCATTTAACCACATATATTTACACACACACATACACACACACACGCACACATATACAGATGTACGTACATACGGAGATACGTAGATACCCGCGCCCACGCTCACACGTGCATGCGTGTATGCACACAGTAATGCGGCCAATTACAGACAAAATCATGCGTGTTGAGTGTGTGTGTGTGTGTGTGTGTGTGTGTAATTGCACACAACTCTATCGCTCTATCTCTGCCTCCTCCCTCTTGATTGTTTACGTGCATGTCTGTTTGTCTGTGTCTGTCTGTCTGTGTCTGTCTGTCTGTCTTTGTGTGTGTGTGTGTGTGTGTGTGTGTGTGTGTGTGTGTGTGTGTGTGTGTGTGTGTGTGTGTGTGTGTGTGTGTGTGTGTATTCACCATTCAACATGATCTTTGAATCACGTGTTGGACTCGTGATCAACAGCTATTTCCCTCCCGGAAGAGATCTCAGAGCTGGTATGACCGATCTATGGGTAATGCTGTGACCTTACACGCAGACACACCCCCAACTCCCCGCCCACGAGAATTGGAGTAACGACTCGAAGCACAGTGATACTGAAATTATTTCAGCCCTGGGCAGGATTCGAACTCGGACCGCCGTTGTGAAAGTCGAAGACTCTACCAACCACGCCACCGAGTCTTGTGTGTGTGTGTGTGTGTGTGTGTGTGTGTGTGTGTGTGTGTGTGTGTGTGTGTGTGTGTGTGTGTGTGTGTGTGTGTGTGTGTGTGTGCGTCTGCCTCTTTGTCTGTCTGTCTGTCTGTCTGTGTCTGTCAGTCTGTCTGTCTGGTTTTCTAAAAAATACAAATTTATTCACTATTACTCGCTAATGTATCGATATTATTTTACCTAAGATATATACAAATACTTATATACAATATATGCATGATTAAATGCAATATAGAATAAGAAATATAATTTCTATACAATACAATTCCATTACCCCAGACCCATCAATTCCATCTTCCTCTTCTCCTCCTCCTCATATCCTTCCCTCCACTTTCCTTCCCATTCAATCTCCATCTCCACCTTTCGCAGTCACGCTGGAAAGTCCACCAAGCAATTGATATTAACTCCATCATATGACATTTCTATTTCAATGGCGAAATATCACGTCATTGTAGTCTGTCAATGATTAGTCCGATAAAAGGACAAGGATTGGCGGCTTGGCGACTTTCTTGGCTATTTTCTCGCTTCCTCGTTTTCTTCCTTATTTGCTTCGTTATTTGTTTCCTTGCTAGATAGATAAACTGCTAGGCACACTCGAAGTATGAAACTGTTTATTGTTTTGTTTATTTGTTTGTTTTTTCTAGTTTGTTCACATTCTTGAGTG
>NC_134809.1:23729407-23744407 GCF_046742065.1 Oratosquilla oratoria | reverse complement strand
TAGCTCCCCTACTCTCCCCTACTCTCCCCTATCCTCTCCTACTCTCCCCTCCTTTCCCCTACTCTCCCCTATACTCTCGCACTCTCCCCTCCTTTCCCCTACTCTCCCCTATACTCTCCTACTCTACCCTCCTTTCCCCTACTCTCCCCTACTCTCTCCATCTTCTTCCCTACTCTCCCTTACTCTCCCCAACACTCTCCTACTCTCCCTTACTCTCCCCAACACTCTCCTACTCTCCCCTATACTCTCCTACTCTACCCTCCTCTCCCCTACTCTTCCTTACTCTCCCCTATTCTCCCCGTCTTCTCTCCTACTCTCCCTTACTCTCCCCAACACTCTTCTACACTCCCCTACTCTCCTCTACTCTCCCCATCTTCTCCCCTACTCTCCCCTACTCTTCCCTACTCTCCCCTCCTTCCCTCTACTCTACCCTCCTCTCACCTACTCTACCCTACTCTCCCCTACTCTCCCCTACTCTTACCTACTCTTCCCTACTCTACCCTCCCGTTCCCTATTCTCCCCTCCTCTCCCTTACACTCTCCTACTCTCCCCGTCTTCTCCCATACTCTCCCCTCCTCTCCCATGCTCTCCCCTACTCTACCCTCTTGTCCCCTACTCTCCCCTCCTCTCCCCCTTCTCTCCAACTCTCCCATACTCTATCCTCCTCTTCCCTACTCTCCCTTACTCTCACCTACTCTCCCCTAGTCTCCCTTGCTCTTCTCTACTCTCCTCTATGTGATTTACCATGGTCTTGGATCACGTGTTGGACTCGTGATCGACAGCTATTTCCCTTCCCAAAGAGCTCAGAGCTCATGTATGACCGATCTATAGGTAATGATGTGAACTTACAATCACACACACACCCAACTCCCCACTCACAAGAGTTGGAGTAACGACTTGAAGCGCAGCGATACTGAAATTATTTCAGCCTTGGGTGGGATTCAAACCCGTACAGCCGTAGTGTATGTGTATGTGTGCGTGTGTGTGTGTGTGTGTGTGTGTGTGTGTGTGTGTGTGTGTGTGTGTGTGTGTGTGTGTGTGTGTGTGTGTGTGTGTGTGTGTGTGTGATGTTCATCAAGGTACTTTATTCAGTTTGAGCAACGTCACCGTATTGAAGGTAATAAACATGGTATTATGACGTCACATGGTAGACTCGTTCGCAAAGAAGGACTCTCTCTTGACCCCAATCAATACGGTAACGCACTTACACTCCTTTAATCCCTATCATTCCCAACCGATTCTACTCACGTCAAGAACCTAAAAGTTGTCCAAAAGGGACCTCAGACGACCGAGACCCCGTCTTGGCCCATGGATTGCCCTCAGATGAAGAAAATGTTGAGGCAATTGAGAAAAAAGAAATATTGAAAATGCGTCTCCGTATTGAAGGTGTCAGCCTTTGTTGTGACGTTCTCGTTCTGTTGCAGAACTGTTTGCTTGGCCCTCGACCCGACAGGCGTCTTGTTATGCTTGGGGAGCAAATAGCGCCAGATATGTGTGTATATAAATACATACGTATATATGCATATATATACATTGAAGACGGCAGCATTCTAGGAGTTAGTAATCTCTGTTTTCCAATTTTCTAAAGATAATTAGAAAAACCACAAGAAGATTATTTACTGCCAAAATGTTGTCGTTATCAGTTACATATGTTTTCGTGAGAATCTGCACTCTCCTTTCATGAACATTATATGTATATATATATATATATATATATATATATATATATATATATATATATATATATACATACATATATATATATATACATGTATATATAGATATAGATATATAGATATAGATATAGATGTACATGTATATATCACCGAGATTCACTGAGAAGTTACAATCACTAAGTGAGCAGCTGGACTGAGCAACGAAGATTATTAACAAGTATCAAAAACATTCCTCAAGTAGCTCTAAATCATGAGCAGGTAGGAGGAGGAGGAGGTAGACGAAGAAGAACAAGGAAGAGCAACAGGAAGTTCAAGTAAGATTCCAAAGAGGAGGAGGACATAGATAAGGAAGTGGAGGTGCAGACAAAGAAGGAGGTGAGACTGAGGAGTAGGAGGACGAGGAGGAGGAGGAGGAGATGTAGGAGGTAGAGATGAAGAAGGAGGTAGTGGAGGTGGTGAAAGAGGAGAAGGAAGTTCTGGAGACGAGGGAGGAGGAGAAGAGTAAGGGCCATGTAGAGACAAAGAAGGAGGGAAAGAAAAGGTTGAGGAGGATATGGAGGAGATAGAGGAGGTGGAAACAAAGAAGGAAGAGGTGGAGGAGGAGGAGGAGGAGGAGGAGGAGGAGGAGGAGGAGGAGGAGGAGGAGCTGATGAAGACGATAGAAAAGGAAGAGGTAGTGAAGAGGAGAAGGAGGAAAAGGTTGAGACAGCGAAGAGGAGAAGGAGGAGGAAGAGGAGGATAAGGTAGAGACGGCATGGATGAGGAGGAAGAAGCGGAGACGAAGGAGGTGGAGGTATTAGAGAAGTAGGAGGAAGAGGAGGAGTAAGAAGAGGAGTAGCGAGAGGAGGAGGAGGAAGTAGAATCAAAAGACGAGGGAGTAGTAGAGGAGGAGTAGGAGGACGAGGAGCAGGAAGAGGTAATAGAGAACAAGGAGGAGGAGGAAGAGGAGTAGGAAGAGAAGGAGGACGAGGAGGAGCAGGAGGAGGTAATAGAGAACGAAGACGAGAAGGAGGAGGAGGTCGAGTAAAAGGAGGAGGAGGAGGAGGAGGAGGAGGAAGCGGAGACAAAGGAGGAGGAGGTAGTAGAGGAATAGTACGAGGAGAACGAGGATAAGGAGGAGGAGGAAGAAGAGAAGGAGGAAGAGGAGGAGGAGGAAGAGGAGGAAGAGGAGGAGGAAGAGGAGGATGAGAAGGAGGAGGAAGAGGAGGAGGAGGAGGAGGAGGAGGAGGAGGAGGAGGAAGAGGAGGAGGAGGAAGAGGAGGAGAAGGAGGAGGAAGAGGAGGAGGAGGAGGAGTAGGAGGAGTTGCGTGTGTCCACCTCCTCGGTGCAGCGGTCATGCTGTGGTCTAACGAGCCTCAGGGGAGCTGTGGGGGTCAGCACTGCACCGACGCCCAAATCACGCCCACACAGTACGCCCACAGACCCTTCCGTGGCGTTGGCGCGTTATGTCACACCCACGCTAAGCCCATTTGGGTGTAGATGGCACCTAAACCACGCCCACGTTTGTGTAAAACATGGCCATATTGTGTGTGAATTATCTCCAAATCACGCCCAAACGTTGAGTTTTCGTGCTAATATCACGCCTTTATTACGTCTATATTACGCCCATATTGTGTTCGTACCACTCCCATACCACGATTGCATCACTCCCATAGTTAAGCAATGTTTACGTCTAAGCCACGCCCATCACTAAACCACGCCCATAACTAAATCACGCCAAGTCAAGAAATCAAGCCACGCCCATGAAAAAAGCCTCACGCCCATGTTTCATATACTCACGCTAAGCCACGCCCACATATCTGCTATATCACGCCCACAGTGTCATACTACGACCAGGGTTGAGCTCTCTCTCTCTCTCTCTCTCTCTCTCTCTCTCTCTCTCTCTCTCTCTCTCTCTCTCTCTCTCTCTCTCTCTCTCTCTCTCTCTCTTTATTCTCCTTTCTCACTTTTCTTCATTTTCTCACATCTCCCCTCACTCACCCCTTTTTTTCTCTAATTCCTTCTCCTCCTTTCTTTCTCTTCTCTGTCTTCTTTCTCTTTCCTCCCCTCCTTTCCTATTCCCCTCATTTTTCACATTCCCCCTCTTCCCTTTTTTATTCTCCATTCTCTCTCACACCTCCTCCCTTGCTTCCCACCCTTCTCTTATTTCTCTCTTCTCCTTGTTCTATCTCTCAGTTCTCTCTCCCTTCTCCCCCTCTTTCTAATCTTTGTCTTTCTCCCCTTCCCTTCTCCCCTTCCTTCTCTCTCCCCTCACCCCTTTTTCTTACGTCTCCCCTTCCTCTCCTCTCTCCCCCTGCATTTCTCTCCTCTCCCCTTCTCTCTTTTTTTCTCTCTTCGCCTTCCCCTTCTCCTCTCCCCCCCTAATATTCTCTCTCACCCTCTCGGTAGTTCCTCCCCACCAACTATATCTCCTTCTCCCTCTTCTCTCCCCTTCTAACTTCCGTCTCTCCATTTTCTCTTTTTCCTCCCTCTTCCCTCCATAAATTCAGAGGAGATAGGTATATCTACCCTCCTCTCACCTCCACTTCCCTCCTCTCCCCTCCACTCCCTTCCTCCACTCCACTCTCCTCTCCTCTCCTCTCCCTCCTCCCCCTCCTCTCCCCGCCTGTCCTATCCTCTTCCCTCCTCCCCCCTCATCTCCCCTCTTCTTCCCTCCTCCTTCATCCTCTTCCATCCTCTCCTTTCCTCTCCCTTCCCATCTTGTCCTTTCCTCTTTCCCCTCTCCCCTCCTCTTCCCTCCTGTTCTTCCCTCTGCCCCCCTTACCCATCCTGTCCTTTCCTCTCCCCTTCTATCCCCTCCTGTCCTTTCCTTTACCCTTCTCTTCCCCATTCTCTCCTTCTCTCCTTTCTTCTCCCCTCTTTTCCCCTCCTCTCCTTTCCCTTCCCCTCCTCTCCCTTCCTCCCCTTCCTCTCCCTTCCTGTCCTTTCCTCTCTCCTCCTCTCCCCTCTTCTCCCCTCCTCTCCCCTCCTCTCACCCACACCTCCATTCCTCCCCCATTCTTTCCTCCTCTCCCCTCCTCTCCCGTCTTCTCCCCTCCTTTCCCATTCTCTCCCCTCCTTTCCCCACCCCTCTCTCCCTTCTCCCCTCATCTCCCTTCCTGTCCACTCTTGTCCTTTCTTCTCCCCTCTTCTCCTCTCTTCCCTGCTCTCTCCTCTTCTTCCCTCATCTCCCCTCTCCTTTCCTCTCCCTTCCCATCTTCTCAATTCTCTCCCCACACCTTCATTTTCCTTCTACCCTTTCCCTTTCATCATATTTCCTTTCTACCTCCTTCGATTCCTTTCCCCACCCCTCCCTTTTCCTTCATTTATCTCCCCTGTTTTCCATTCCATCACTTTTGCCTCCCTTCTCCCACTATTCCCCCTTTCTTTCCCTGCTCTCCTCCTTGCATTTACCTCCTTACCCTTTTCCTTCCCTATACTCTCTTATTCCTTTTCCTTTTCCCTCCTTTCCCCTTTTTCCCCTGCCCTACTATCTCCTCCCCTTCCCTCACTCGTTTCCCTATTTCTCCCCTCCACTCCTATCTGCTCGCCCTCCCTCCCCTCCCCTCCTATCTCGTCCTCTTCTCTCCCTTCCTTTTCCCTTTCCTCCCCTATCCTTTTCTCCCCTACCCTTTCCTCCCCTCTCCTTTTTTGTGCTCCCCCTTCCCTCCCTTCGTCTACCCTACCCTGCCCTCCAATACTTTCCCATATTCTCCCTTCCTCACCTCGTCTACCCTATCCTGTCCTCTCGTCCTTTCCCTCTTCTTCCTTCACCTTTTCTCCCCTCTCATCCCTTCCCCTCGTCTACCCTATCCTGTCCTCTCGTCCTTTCCCCTCTTCTACCCTCACCTTTCCTTCCCTCGTCTACCCTATCCTACCCACCCATCCTTTCCCTTTTTCTACCCTCACCTTTCCTCCCCTCCTCTACCCTACCTGCCCTCCCGTTCTTTCCCCTCTTCTCCCCTCACTTTTTCCTCCCTTCCCTTCCCCTTCACTCCCATGCCTCTCCTAAACTGAACGTTGCTTGCACTACACACATTTGCTCTTCAAGACTGCACGAGACTTCATGAGTGTTCGCGATTTCTATGTCGTCATAAGGATGACTTTGCCAAGGCCGATGTATTCCTTGAGGGTTAGAGGTAGGAGGTCGTGTATGCATCTATATATGTATGTATGTATGTATGTATGTATGTATGTATGTATGTATGTATGTATGTATGTATGTATGTATGTATATATGTATGTATGTATATATGTATGTATATATGTATGTATGTATGTATGTATGTATGTATGTATGTATGTATGTATGTATGTATGTATGTATGTGTATGTTTAAGACAGATTGAACATTTTTAGAAGCTCTACCAAGGAATTCGAACCCTGACCTGTGTATGCATAATTACGTAGCTTAATCGCTAGCGTCTTGACTTCGTGATTATGCACGCACAGCTCAGGGTTCGAATCCCTTGGCAGAGCTTCTAAAATGTTCAGTATGTATGTATGTATGTATGTATGTATGTATGTATGTATGTATGTATGTATATATGTATGTATGTATGTATGTATGTATGTATGTATGTATGTATGTATGTATGTATGTATGCATATATGTACTTAGGTACTTATAAGAAAGACATCAACTATAATTCCTACACATATTTACGTTGTCTTTGTCAATCATTTTTTCTTCTCTTTCACTACTGTATTTCTTTCCTTTCTACAGGGAGCGACAAAATGATCGGACACATTTGTAGGTTCAATAACAACCAGATAGTGTAAAAAACGAAAAAAAATATTTTCATTTTCTAAATGTATATATAATGTCATTTTGTTTCATTAAATAATGACAAAATAAAAAAAAAACTGTTTTTTGTTCTTTATTATATTTGGCTTTTTTCACCTACGAATGTGTCAGATCATTTTGCCTCACCTTGTAGAAGGCTTTCTTCTTCACTTCGATTTCTCTTGTCTTATTCTGCAATTCTTTAGCGATTTAATTCTCTGTCTCCTCTCTCTTCTGTTCCTCTCTGTCTCTCTCTCTCTCTTTCATGGACTTTGTTTTCATATGCTTGTGTTACATTTTTTTCTTTTGTCTTCCTCTGAATATTCGGGCATATGCATGTAATTTAAGCAGCTAACACACACACAGAGAAAAGCATACATACACACACACACATGCACAGACGCTCACACGCACAAACACACACAAACACACAAATACATAAACACACACACACACACACACACACACACACACACACACACACACACACACACACACATACACATATATATACATGTACCTATATATATATATATATACATATACATATATATATATATATATATATATATATATATATGTATATAGTACATATACATATACATATATATATATACATAAACATATGCATATACACATATACATATACTTATACATATACATATACATATACATATACATATACACATACATATACAAGTACACGCATGAATGTGTATACTCTATGTATAAAAAACAATGAGCATATGTACCGTATATCTAAATGAATGTGTATGTTTATACATGGACAGACTTGAATGAACATAAATGAAGGTCACACTGTTCACCAGTGAGCAATGAACTTGTTCTTCGAGCATCACTAATTGAGTCTGGGTGGCCGGCCACTAATTTCTGTCGACCACTAATTTGTGTTCTAGTCCTCAGCAAACCACTTAGTTTTGTTTCTCGGCCCTTATTTGGTCCTTTATCGCTCTGTCTTTGGTCGGTGTCGGTTCGGTTCGGTTTGCTTTGCTTTGCTTTGCTTTGTTTTGCTTTGCTTTGCTTTGCTTTGCTTTGCTTTGCTTTGCTTTGCTTTGCTTTGCTTTGCTTTGCTTTGCTTTGCTTTGCTTTGCTTTGCTTTGCTTCGCTTCGCTTTGCTTCGCTTTGCTTCGCTTTGCTTCGATTCGCTTCTGTTTGGTTCGGTTCGTTTTGGTTCAGTTTGTTTCGCTTTGGTTCGGTTTGAGTTTGTTCGGTTCGGTTCGGTTTAGTCTGTTTTGCTTATGTTTGGTTCGGTTCGGTTCGGTACTGTTTATTTCGCTTCGGTTTGCTTTGTTCTCTTCGGTTCGCTTCGGTTCGTCTCAGTTCGCTTTGGTTCGATTCAGTTAAGTTCATTTCGGTTCGGTTCGGTTAAGTCCAGTTTGGTTGAGTCTGGTTCCAACATGGCCGGTTCGGTTCGGTTCGGTTCGTTTCTCTTTGCTTCGGTTCGCTTCGCTTCGGTTCGTTTCGCTTCGTTCCCCTCATTGCCTCCATGATGACGTGTCCGAAACCATTAAAACAGGTTATAATTCTCTCGAGTAGTTCTTTGTTTTCTTTCTCTTTGTTCGCTTCCTTCCACTTACTACGTAGGCTTGAGTAGACGCCCTCGTTCTTGTTCTTGTCTACGTCTTCATCTTCGTCTTCGTCCTCGTCTTCGTCTTCTTCTTCGTCTTCGTCTTCATCTTCGTCTTCCTCTTCGTCTTCGTCTTCGTCTTCGCCTTCGTATTCGTCTTCGTCCTATTCCTCTTCGTCTTTTTCTTCCTTTTCTTCTTCGTCTTTGTCTTCCTCTTCTTCCTTCTCTACGATCTCTTTTACAATTCCTCCTTCTCCCACTTGGCCCTTTCTCCTCCTCCTCCTCCTCCTCCTACTCCCCCACCTCCTCCCCCCTTCCTTCTCCTCCATCTCCTCCTCCTCCACCTCCTCCTCTTCCTCCTCCACCTTTTCCTCCTTCACCTCCTTCTCTTCCTCCTCCACCTTTTCCTCCTCTTCTTCCTCCTTTTCCTCTTCCTCCTCTTCTTCCTCTTTCTCTTCCTCCAAAACACCGCCCCGACCATGACAAGCACTTTAGATGGCCGGACAGATAAATACTTCCCTTGCCCCGATCTTATTCCTACTACTACTTCCCCCTTCCCCCCCTTCCCCCTTCCCCCCTTCCCCCTTCCCCCCCCTTTCCCCCTTTCCCCTTACCCCCTTCCCCTACCACCCCCTCTTCCTTCACAAACTTGTCATATGCTTGCAGAGGCGTTCGCTTTCACACACACACGTACGCACACACGCATGTACGCACGTACGCACACACGCACGTACGCACGTACGCACACACGCACGTACGCGCGTACGCACACACGCATTTAAGTGTTGATGGCAACCTTGATGGATCTAAGTTGCATGTCAACCTCATATTGCTATCGGTGGAGTAGTGGCAGGATAACACCTGGATGAACCCTCCGCGGAAGAATTGGAGGAGGGGGAGGAGGAGGAGGAGGAGGAAGGAGGAGGAAGAGTTGGATAAGTAAGAAGAGGAGGGGGGAGTAGGAGGAAGACATGATGATGAATTGGGGAAGGAGAACGAACAGGAGGAATGAGGAGGAGGAGGAGGAGGAGGAGGAGGAATGAGGAGAAGGAAGAGGTGGGTGAGTAAGAAGAGGAGTGGGGGAAGGAGGAAGACATGATGATGAGTTGGGGGAGGAGAACAAACAGGAGGAATAAGAAGAAGGAGGAGGAATGAGGAGGAGGAAGAGGTGGATGAGTGAGAAGAGAGAATGAGGAGGACATGAAGATGAATTGGGAGAGGAGGACAAAATGGAGGACGGAGTGGAGGAGGAGAAGGAGGAATAAGAAGAAGAGGATATGAGGAGGAATATTAAGAAGAGGAAGATGTAAAGGATGAGAACAAAAGGATGAAAAGGAGAGGAAGAGGAGGAGGAGGAGGAGGAGGAGGAGGAGGAGGAGGAGGAGGAGGAGGAGGAGGAGGAGGAGGAGAATTTTATGAAGGAGAAAATGAGTAATGACATAGAGACGACGATGTGTAGGAAGAGAATTAGAATTACACTGTACAAGAGGAGTAAAAGGAAGAAGATGAAGATAAACACAAAGAGGGGGAAGAGGAAAAGAAAGAGGAGGAGAAGGAAGAGGAAGAGGAGAAGAAGCGTTGGCGTTGGGAAAGGGGAAATGAGAGGAAGAGAATAAGTAGAAGAAAATGAAAAGGGGAGAAGGAGGAGGGAGGAAAGGTGTAAAGAGTAAAAATAAATAGAGAGAAAGAGAGAGAGAGAGACAGAAAGATAGAGAAAAAGAGAGAAAGAGAGAGAGAGAGAGAGAGAGAGAGAGAGAGAGAGAGAGAGAGAGAGAGAGAGAAAGAGAGAGAGAAAGTGACAGAGAGAGAGAGGGAAAGAGAAATAGAGAGACAGATAGATAGATAGATAGAGAGAGAGAGAGAGAGAGAGAGAGAGAGAGAGAGAGAGAGAGAGAGAGAGAGAGAGACAGAGAGCGAGAGAAAGAAAGAAGAAGAAGTAAGGGAGATAGGTGAACGATAGGAGTGGAGGGGATAAGAGAGTCAGGGAATGAGGGAGGGAGGGAGGAGGCGAGGAAGGGAGTGAGTGAGGGAGGAGGCGAGGGAGGGAGTGAGTGAGGAAGTGAGGGAGGTAAAAGGTATTTAAACCCGTGTAAGATTCCCCCGCGTGATTAGTCGGTTTTAGTTAAGTATTGATGACGAGATGTATATCAATGTAATGGGGCTGATAACGTGTGGGCATCACGTACATACACACACGTACAGACACACACGTATACACACGCACAGTCACACACACACACACACACACACACACACACACACACACACACACACACACACACACACACACACACACACACACACACACACACACACACACACACACACACACACACACACACACACACTATCGAAAACAAAATCGGTCTGATTATTTGAAATTATTCCATTCTAGCAATGCCCGATATATATAGCTTTATTACATTGCAAATAATTACAAGCACTTTATGCACCAAAAACCAATAAATAAATGAATAAATGGTAGAGAACGACCAAGAGAAAATATTCACATAGAAATTGAAATGATTCGAGAGCAAAGTTACTATACAAAAATCCACGAGATAATTTAGGAATACACTAGTAGATATTTCATGGACTTATTTCATAGCAATACATAACGTAATGAAGAATTTCTATAGCGTCGTATATTATCTTGATACGTTAATTCTCCTCCCCACCTACCAACTCTGCAGTTCTGAGATCGATCCCCATTAGCAGACTAATTGCCTGGGCTTCGGCCGTAGGTAAGCAAGATTTGACTTAGTCTTCTAAAGCCTTTGTTTACGCACATGCCACGTCAAAGAGGATCCGAATCCGATTCAAATATTGATTACTTAGCGAAAATTTGCTTAGTGCTTTCTGAGACTGCTTAAAAAATGTTGACAAATGAATAAATGAGAGCTATTGAAGACATCAGTCGTGACTGGCGTAATGTATTATGGATAAGCATTGGCAAACATTGCCTCTGTATTGTGTTTAATGATGCATGTTAATATGTTTGTGCACTTGTGTTTAAATGTATACGTACATACATATATACTTACATACCTACATGCATACATACATACATACACACACACACACATATATATATATACATACATACATACATACATACATACATACATACACACATACATATATACAGGCAGACAGACAGATGTATAGGCATACATACAAACATATATGTACAGATATATCTAATCCTGTGTATACACTTACACGCATATCCGCACCCCTTCTCACACACACACACACACACACACACACACACACACACACACACACACACACACACACACACACACACACACACACACGTACACACACACACACACACACACACACACACACACACACACACATACACACACACACACACACATCGAATCACCGCCTCATATACGCAAGTGCTCTTAATGGACATAGAGTGTACCACGCGCTGAATACCCAACGAGGAACCTGGGGGCTGTTCGACGACACCGAACCTTGTCGAACTAAGAGGACTCGAACTCCGAATCCTCGTTCCATTCTATCGACACCAATCTCTGCACAGGTTCCTAACGACCTCAGTAATTGTGAGGATCTTTATAGAAAGGCTATGGTGTGTTCCCACCAGATGGACGGGCGTCTGCTTGGGGGGATTCCTAGGGATGAGTCAAGCCACGGGTGAATGTGTGTGTCTGTGTGTGTGTGTGTGTGTGTGTGTGTGTGTGTGTGTGTGTGTGTGTGTGTGTGTGTGTGTGTGTGTGTGTGTGTGTGTGTGTGTGTGTGTGTGTGTGTGTGTGTGTGTGTGTGTGTGTGTGTGTGTGTGTGTGTGTGCGCCTATGTGTGTATATATGTATATGTATATGTATATGTACATGTACATGTACATGTACATGTACATGTATATGTATATATGTATGCATGTGTATATGTATACCATATGTTTCTATATGTATATGTACATGTACATGTATATACAGTATACGTACATGTATATGCATGCGTATATGAATACGTATATTTACATATGTACATATATGCATTAGTAGCTAGCTTGGCAGAAGATATATACAAACCTGAATCTCTAGTTGTACAAAACCAGCATTATACATAAACCTTCCTTTCCCCCTTCGTGTCTGGCTACCCTGTCTCCAATTAATTGTTTCCCATCAACTCTGAAGACTTTAATAATTTTATGAGTTTACATAACAAACCAAGGTCCCCTTTCTGGACAGTGAGTTGGGTTGGACAACAATCCCAACAAAACAGAGACGGTGACTTCTTTGGTGAGTTGACCCGATCTGACCTGACCTAACCTGAATAAAGTTGTTTGTTTTCAGCCAGAATGAAATATGTAAAGAAAGAGAGGAAGGTGTTAATATATGTATAACTAATAAGATTATTAAGTTGAATTAAATCATTACGATTTTGTTATTTTGATTTGGTGCATTTTCTGTAGTGTTAGTGAGCGTGTTTATGTTGACATGCGGTTATATTAATACTTGTTTATATACATAAATGTAAATAAGTAATAAATTTTTAACATATGTGGCTACATTTACGTATATATAACTATATGAATACATGTGTATATACATAAGTACAAATGTGTAATAAAATTTCCAAATTTATGGTGAAAATCTGGAATGCAATTGAGACAGAGAACAAATATTACGACAACAAATAACAAAGTAACATCAAGAATGGCGTGACAGACAAATGACAATATGTCATAAGCTAATGCATAACATTTCGTGTGATTCCAAAGTGACATCCTTGTTTGCCATTCAGCTGGCTATTTGTCTCAGGTGGCTCGACAGCTGGTACACTCGTATGCTTTTGTCTTTGAGTGCACATCCGTGGTTGATATTTCCTGTGTTCATTGCGTTGACATTTTGATGATAATTAGACGAGAGAGCATGTTTATTTGATGTTTATGTATATGTATGTATATACGTACACACACACACACACACACACACACACACACACACACACACACACACACACACACACACACACACACACACACACACACACACACACACACGCACACGGGACGTTAGTCAAGGAGTTGTGACCTTGCTGTCCCGGTGTGTGGTGTGTGAGTGGTCTCAGACCTACCCAGAGATCGGCAAATAATGAGCTCTGAGCTCACTGCCGTAGGGTGGTGTCTGGCTGTCTCGACAGAGACTGCAGCAGATCCGAGGTGAATACACACACACATCACACGCACGCACGCACATACCCACACACACACACACAAACATAAACACAGGCATAATAACATAAGCCACATTAAATTATTTCCCAATCAAGAAATTGGTAAACATATATTTTCTTATTTTATCCTGCAGGGAAAAACTTCAACATCACCATCACAATTAACTCGAGTCCTCTTCAGATGGTGACTACAATGGAGAAAGCGATTAAAGTCACAGTGGATGGTCCTCGGGAACCCAGAAATAAATCACGTAAGTACCACAAAGATCATTCTTAGATTCTGCCACATTTCGTCCTCCCAGTCTAGATTCCATAATCTATTCCATATACTAGGCATGAATGAATGTTGTTGACAATGAACGCATGGAAAATGTTCATGTATAAGTCAAGGTCGAGTTGATGGTGGTTTGAACCCTGCCACGAGCGAGTTGGACCAAGGGCATGGCTCCACACTACAAAGTCCTCTGTAAGGGGTACCGTCCTTGCCTCCTGATATGAGGAAGTTTTGCGACGTTAAACCAGATGTTGACAATAATATTTTTTGTAATATCATGCAAGAAAGTTATAGATAAATATTTTGCGTTAAGGATAATGACAAGTATCTAAACACCTGTGTTCTGTATGCAATTTACATAACAGATGTATTATATGTGTATATATGTAGTTAGGGAGGCTGCCAGCTTATGATAATCGAAAATATGCGATCTCATAAAGAAAACGGAGAGCCTGCATAGACATGAATAATATTAGATAACAAACTTGGGATGGTCTACCCACCAAGACTTTTTCCCCTTTATAAAGGAGGTAGCAAAAAAAAAAAAAAAAAAAAAAAAAAAAAAAAAAAAAAAAAAAAAAAAAAAAAAAAAAAAAAAAAAAAAAAAAAAAAAAAAAAAAAAAACAACCATTCCATCCCTATTATGCTCCCCTCCCCTCCACTCTCTTCCCTCCCACTTATCTTGGCACCTCCAGGATGACGGGTCATGCCTGCATCTCGCCCACTGCCCTAGGTCAGAAGCAGTGTCACAAGACACAGCATATCCACAGCAAGGCCGCTTCATTAAATCGGCGACCCTCCCCCCTCCGTCCCCTTATGCAGAACCAAAAACCAAAATGGCTTAATGTTTAAATAAATCTCTTGTGGATAAGGAGAGACAAGTAGAGCCCATAAGAAAGGAAAACATAAAATTATTGTAGATATGCTAAAGGATATACTTGCTATGAGTGATAAATATTTGTTCAAAAACTGAAAGTGAATATGTAAAACCAAGAGGGAAATGTTGGCATCGAATGGATTGCAAAGAATCAATCATTTTTAATTTATACTCATATATACAAACATATGTGCACGCACACACACACACACACACACACACACACACACACACACACACACACACACACACACACACACACACACACACACACACACACACATACACACCGTTGACGCTTTCATGCTTTGAGAATATTGCAATGTGGCTTTGAGACTTTGAGGTTTTGAGGTTTTGGTGCCTTAAATGTTTGAGACTTTGATGCTTTGATGTTTTGGTGCTTTGAGTCTTTGAATCTTTAAAACTTTGAACCATTCAAATTTTGAGGTTTTGATACTTTGAGGCTTTGAGAATTGGTGCTTTGAAGCTTTGAGGTTTTAAAACTCTTGGGCCTAGAAGGCTTTGAGGTGTTGAAGCTTTGTAAGCGCATTGGTATTATATTCGATGTATTTCACTGAACTACTTTTTTTTTTTTTTTTTTTTTTTTTT
>NC_134809.1:23721907-23724407 GCF_046742065.1 Oratosquilla oratoria | reverse complement strand
AATGACGCCAATCAATCACTCGCAAGCAAATGCACGGCGGGCATTTCCAACCGTTCAGACACTTTACCCCAAATGGTCTGGGAATATATGTATACAATATATGTATATGTGTATATGTGCATATACAGATATATATATATATATATATATATATATATATATATATATGTGTGTGTGTGTGTGTGTGTGTGTGTGTGTGTGTGTGTGTGTGTGTGTGTGTGTGTGTGTGTGTGTGTGTGTGTCTGTACGTGTAAGTATACGCACACACACATAACCATAAAAACACACACATACACATACACGCATACACACACGTATACACACACACATGCACACACATCCGCATGCACTTAGCTCTACTTGGAGAATTGTTTTCAATGTAAAAATAACCAGATTTTTTTTTTTTTTTTTTTATAAAATGTTACAGGTGGATCAGGGATCTGACACAATAATATTAAATGTCTAAAGGAACTCGTGTCCATGGCACTCCGTGGGTTGTTTACAGGATTGGCCAAATATCTACACAGGGGAAGCTACGGATGATTGGACTCCCTTGTACAAATATACTTCAAAGCTTTTCTCTGATATAAAGGATGATTGTCGTATATAAAGACAACGATTCCCGTGTTCTCAAGTTGGATATTTCTTACCAAGATTTTTTTTTTTTTTCTAAAAAAAAAAATATACTGTATCATATGAGTTCTAGCTATAGTTTTTCAGATGAAGACTTCTTCTGTTCTTAGGAGATTTATATTGAACTGAAATAATCGTTTCTAGGCACTTCGTGGATCGGTGATACGCGGACATTTTATCATCTTGTACTTCCAAGACTTTGATGTGTAGAATTGATAAATATACACATATGAAATTATTTCCTTGATAGAACAGTGGATGACCGTGCGATATGCATTTCTTTAAGCCTATCACTTACGATGTTCCTCTTCAAGGTCTTAAATTTACGACCAGGAGATATAAACCTCCTAGAGGTCCCCAAAAGGCCTCTGCTTCCGCAATACTTTTACAAGTAAGTGAGGAGGGAGAGGGAAGGCGAGTATATACATATATATATATATATATATATATATATATATATATATATATATATATATATATATATACATATATATATATATATATATATAATATATATATATATATGTATATACTTATATGTATATATATATATAATGTGTGTGTGTGTGTGTGTGTGTGTGTGTGTGTGTGTGTGTGTGTGTGTGTGTGTGTGTGTGTGTGTGTGTGTGTGTGTGTGTGTATGAATGTATGTATATACGTATATATGCACATATGGAAATCTTTGGTAAGGGACGTGTCCTAGGTTAGTATGAAAGTGAATATAGTTGTCATCTTATCCTGAATTGTACCTTACACGGCTCGACTCAAAATTCTTTTGTATAATTTCACCGTTCAGTCTTCGTGCGCTGGTGGCCTAATCGGTAGCGTGATGGTCTCCCATCCACTTAGTTCTCGGTTCGAATCCCGTACTTCTAACAGACCCCAAGCAGTGACTGTTAACTGGCGTAACATTCCCCAAAGCACATAACAAGAGGTGGATGACGATATAGGCTGCAGCTACGTGCCTCCTGGCGCAGAGTCCTTGCCTTCTCATCTTTAGTCTTTCTCGCGTTTTGTACTTAAGCCACACACATTGTCCAGGGACTTGTTCTTGACATTACGCATCCATATATCTTGAATCGTATTCACATCAAAAAACCCATGAAAGCTCTTCCTATTTTTAGACAGGACATTCTAATACCGAAAGAGACCTCACTACCTAAGGACCCCTAACTATATGCCAAACTTAGATTCTTGCAATACTGAGGGTCGAAGCTCTGCAAAGTTGCACGCTGCCGTCTACATAACGTAACCATCGAAAACTCTCAATTGAACTAAGGCGTGATCTATATATGGTAACTATTGGAACACTTTAGTGTGTATTAAGATGCGTGAGCCAGCCACGCCAAGACCTCACGGTCCTTGAGCAGATGTAAGATAAAGGGCCATTTACACGGGCAAACGGTTTGTCAAGCCCGGTTTGTCAAACAAATGTTTGAAATTATATTTGGCCGTATGAAACATCATTTCAGATATCTATTTGATAGACCGGGTTTGACAAACCGTTTGACCGTGGGAATGGCCCTGAAGACTAAATTTGTGTATTGGACTTTGATAAACCACTTTAAGATTCCTAACAAGTAGCCCTACACAGGTACATTGGTATAAAAGTGGGCAACATCGTTGTACAAATGGCATCATTTATATAGAGTAAAACAAGACTAAATAGTACTAAAAGAAACGTTATACAAAAAAGTTGAATAGGTATTTGCTAATAGTATTTCTAATCAATTCATTGAAATGTATAAGATATTTTAGTTGACATACGTAAGTGCGTGAAGAATCATATTGGAATAATCAAATATAAAAGATGAGTAAGATGGCCCTAAGCCTATTATTAGAACTGTTTTTTATGTGTGTAAACACG
>NC_134809.1:23709407-23714407 GCF_046742065.1 Oratosquilla oratoria | reverse complement strand
TCATATATGCCCGTTTCCGCCGGAAGTGACTCAAGGGGACACGTCCCCTCCGGCCCCTGATTGGCTGAGAGAGTGGCGACGTCACGCCAACGGAGACGACTGATTGGCCGAGAGTGGTGACGTTACGGCAACGAAGATAAATGACTGGCTGTGAGCGAAGTGAGTTCGCCCGAAGATCCGAGCCCCCGCGTAGCAGGGTCGGGCACAGCCCGTTGCTCGTTGTTTTCTGTTTTTTGACGATGTCATCGTTCCGCCACAAAACCCGGTAAAAGTGTAATATCCTATGCAAGGGTGTTTCATAGGTCGAGTTCTGTAGATCCGATGGAGTCTTGAAGATCTGGTTGAGTCTTCAGGATCCGGTGGAGTCCTGTATATCCGGTGGAGTCCTGTATATCCGGTGGAGTCCTGTAGATCCGGTTGAGTCCTGTAGATCCATTGAAGTCCTGTAGATCTGTTAGATTCGTGTATATCCGGTGGAGTCCTGTAGATCTGGTAAAATCATGTAGGTCTGTAAGAGCCGTGTAGATCTATCGGATTCCCGCCGAAGGCTCTGGAGGTTGGAGGCTGCTAAAGGCCGAAGGTAAAAGCCCCTGCGAAGCCGGGACCGGCGCAGCCGGTGGCTCATTCTCCAATAAAATCATCTGACGCAGAAATGAACCAAATTCATCATTAATTAACCCTTTTGAACCTTGTCATGTAACCACATATATTCTATTCTGGATTAAATTCAGAGGATTCTATTCCAAATCCTGATCTTCACAGAATTGTTAATGAAAGCCCCTGAAGACGTGTGCGCTTGTGGTGTAACCGGAAGCGTGCTGGTCTCACATTCGCTAAGTTGTGGGTTCGAATCCCGCACTCCTCTCCGATTCCCAGCAATGACTGTTTGTTACTTGCCACAGCAGTCTAAGTGCATAATGGGGCAAAAGTGACGTCTTCACCCGCGGATTCTCAGCGCCTTGTGGTGTATGACGCTCCTCACCACCTACTGAAGGCGTCTCGACACTGACGTTGTACATGAGGTGTTGTTGGACTTCGTTCGAGTCCTGACAACCAGATCGAGTGGCACTCGACTCCTGAGCGAGACAGAACCGGTTGGTGGGATTTCAAACCGCTTGGTTGCGTGTCTGTGACTGTGTCCTTGTGACTGAGACTGTGCGTGTCTGAGTGTCCGTAGACACGTATACCTGTGTACAATTACTTGTTTATTACATAGAAAATGTTCTCCAGTGAGTCTTGGTAACAGATATGATGACAATAAGTTCCTTTTGTTCATTCGCAGCAAATTACGGGAACAATTTCCTCCTTCTTTGTTGCTACCTTATATCAAGTTCACACTACGGCAAGCATTGAGAAGTTTACTTCCTTATGATCAGAAATGAATAAAATCAACTGGTGGAAACTCAATTAACAGTTATAGGACATATGATCCTACAATATAATCCCTTCAAGCTTGTAACATATCTTTAGAGTATATTTGTTTAAATATTTTCCTATTTATTGTTTATTTGTTTACATATTAATTTTTCTGTTAGTATATTTACTATTTAATTCATTAATTAACTTATTCATCTATTCAGTCATTCATTTATTTACTTATTTATTCGTTTACATTTTTACTTATCTATTTACTTTTTTATTTAATTATTTATTCATTTATTTATTCATTTGTTTATTTACCTGTTTATATATTTATTTATTTATATATCTGCCTATTTTAATATACTTTTTTATTCATTTATTTTGTTTATTGATATATCTATTTATCGTTTATCTATTCATTTCTTTAATTGTTTTTATTTGTATATTCATTCATTTATTTATTTATTTATTTATTTATTTATTTTTTGTCGGTGTTCTTCAGTGGCATACTCTTAACCGGGTCTGAAGTACTAGGCTATTAGTATCTAAAGAGCTTGTACGTTAGCGCTTGTGTTAGTGTCTTAGTGTCTTAGTGTACGTGCTAATGAGCGCGAGTACATGTTTGAAGTTCGCCCTACCATGCCAGATAAACATCACATTTTCTTCCTTTTTTTTTTTTTCGTTGAATAATTCGTTTTCGTTCTTCAGGTCACCTAAGCTAAGAGTCGGCGGCGCTCAAAAAAAAAAAAAAAAAAAAAAAAAAAAAAAAAAAAATCCACCCACCCAAAATGCCAAACCCCCCACACCAAAAAAGGAAAAAAAAAAAAAAAAAAAAAAAAAAAAAAAAAAAAAAACAGAGCCTGGCACCAAAGGCATTCCCGTCGACACCGCTCCCCCACCAGGTCAAAGTGAAACAACAGACTTTGAAGCCCAAAGAGCAATTCCGATGGTCGTTACCATCTCGGGGCGTCAAAGGAGGATTAGCGAAGGAATGCGGGCGTCGTTGTGGTCACTAAGTGCGTGAGGTTTGGGCAGTGCGGAGTACCCAAGTCCGTGAGGGTTTGGCACCGCGATGCCAAAGCTTGTGGCGCCGCCAGGGACTGTACTGTAGACGGGAGATGGGGTCGGAGATGGGACGAAGGAGGGGAAGAAAGGGGAAAGGCTACATGATGGGAGGGATAGATAACGATAAACGAGGGGAACGTATTACGAGAGTACATATTCACTTACTCACCTATTCATTTACTTGTTTACCTGTTTATCTATTTATTTATTTGTTTATTTATTCATTTATTTATTTATCTATTTATCTATTTATTGGTTTCGTGTGATGAAAAGGTCTAAAGATAAACGAGTGAAATTCACTATGTGTGTATATGCTCTTATTCATTTATCTATTTATTTATTGATTTTCTTATTTATTTGTTTATTCATTTATACATTTATTTGTTTATTTATTAATTGATTCATTATACATTTATTTGTTTATTTATTCATCTATTTAGTTTTATATTCATTGATTTATTATTTAATTCATCTAATTATTGTTTTATTTTCTTATCTGTTAACTTACACTTTATCTATTCATTTATTTATTGTGATGTTTTATATCATTCTCTTATTTGCCACAAATAGATTTATCTATCTACTTTATTTGTTGTCATTTATTCTTGTGGATATTTATACAATTGATAAATTTACCACAGACGGAATGAGATTACAAAGGATTATAAAGGAGAAGTATACCGACAAGAGACATTTTGTTCCAAAACTAGGTCATATATAAAGAATGGTTATTTAAGCGAAGAAACAGATTAACAAGCCAAACAGTTAGCAGGCATTACAGCATAATGCTTAGGCACTTCTATTCTTTCTAAACACAGGTGCATTTCATTCAGTTAATGAGAACCCTGTACATAGGGTGCGTAAATGTTTAAACCTATACAGGCATTGTAAATAACACATTCGCACGTGCACCTCAGTCGCTGACGGCGCGCGACCTCTCCCCCGGCGACTTCTGCCTCCCGCGGCGACTTCTGCTCCCCCACGGCGACCTTTCCCCCGGCGAGTGCGGAAACACAAATGCACAAACGCCGTACACGTGCATCTAAGCGGTGTCCTGGGGCAGAAGGGAGGGATCCCCTGTGGGAAGAGGGGTGGTCAGTGGGAAGGGGGGGAGGGAGGGGGGAGGAAATGGGAAAGTAAAAGGGAGGGGAAAGGGAAGGTGGAAAGGGGAAAGGGAGGAAGATGAGAGGAGGAAGCAAGGTATAGGAATAAAAATAAGTGGAGAAAGTAAAAAAGGGAAGGGAAGGGAAGAAGGGAAATATGGATTAGTAAAGGAAAGGGAAAGAGGGAAGGGAAAAGAAGGGAAATTTGGAAGGGTTGGATACGGATGAAGGGAAGTAAGGGAAAGGGAAAGGGGAAAGGAAAGAAAATGGAAGGAAAGACTACAGATGGGAAGAGCAAGTGGAATGGAGGTGTAGAGAAGCGGAAGAGGAGAGGGAATAGGTTGGAGGAAAAGGAAGGAGGGAAGAAGAGAAATACGAGGAAATAATGGGAGGGGGGAGGGGGAAGGAAAGAAAATGAGAAGGGGGAGTAAGAGAAGGAAGGATATGTGGAGAGGAGGGACAGGGAAAGGGAGGGGATAGGGTAGGAGTAATGAAAGGATAGGGGAGAGTTGAATGATAGCAGGGTGGGAGAGGGACAAGGAAGGGATTGAGGAAAGAAGATGAAGGAAGAAGGGAGGGAAGAGGATAGGAGAGAGGAGAGAGGAGAGGAGAGGGGAGAGGAGGGGAGGGAAGCTGAGTTCTGGCCATCCCTAGATGACTTGATTCAACCTCGAGGAGCATCTGGCCTTACGTGGTTTCAAAGCAGGTTCGAGTCCCGCACTCCTACTCAATTCCCAGTAGTACATATTAGGTGACCCCAATAGTCCCCAAACGTGATGGCTTCAGTGACAGCTACGCGCCTCCTGGCGTATGCTCCTCACCTTAATTATTGCAGACAGACCTAAGCACTATCACCCTCTTGACAATCTTTAGAGATTTAATTCTGTCATAAGCACCATCAGTCTGTTGACGTTCTTTATATATTCAATTCTGTCTAAAACAGATTCTCTGTTGGTCAAGGGGCCTAGATTGTCCTCAGATAGACCCTTGGAAGAAAATCATGAAACGGAGCCATCAGGTCAAATCAGGTCACAGGTCCATACTGGGTCAATTTCTGTCAGTGTAAAAGGTTGACTGTCTTGCAGGGATTGTTAGGTCTATGTTATGACTCTTCTGCTATTCTCGTTCTCCTCCTCTTATTCTTCCTCTTCGTCTCATTCCTTTTTTTTGCTTCTGTAATTCTTTCTCTTTCTCTCTTTTCTCTTTTTATCATTTATCTTCTCTAATCATTCTTCCTTTTTTATTTTTATTTTATTATTCGACATTCTATTCCTCTTTTTCTTATTCGTCCTCCGTCTCCTCCATCCTTTTTTCCTCCTCCTTCTTCTTTTCCCCTCCTTCCTCCTTCTCTCCCTCCTTCCTCCCCCTTCTTCCTTTTCCTCTTCCTTCTTCCTCTTTAACTTCTCTCTATCATTCTCATATATCCATCTCCTCTGTTTTAATTCCTTTCACTTTATTTCTTATTTTCTT
>NC_134809.1:23689407-23704407 GCF_046742065.1 Oratosquilla oratoria | reverse complement strand
AAGAAAAAAGAAAAAAGATAGAAAACAAGGAAAAAGGGATAACGAAAAAAGGAAGAAGAGATATAAAGAAGAAAATATAAAGAATGAAAATATATCCAAGAGGAGGAAGGAAATATTCTAAAGAGCAAAGAGGAAATGAAGAAAAGCAAAAGTAGAGGAAAAATATAAAATAAATTAAAGAAAATTTTAATAAGGGAAAGGAGCGAATAGCATAAAAGAGTTAGAGAACAAATACATGAATAAACATATTGTTAAAAAAAGAAACAAGAGGTTGTATTCTTAAAATAAAGAAGGGGGAAAGTATGATGAGAAAGGGAAGAAAGAGAAATGAGGACAGAGAGATAAGATAAATAAGAGAAAAAACAAAGTTCAACATGTGATGAAAAAAATAAATAAATAAAAAATGAGTGGAAACCTTTAAGAATTTTGTTCAACCTAACGCCATACAATTCTCCAATTAATGAAAACCTTTAAGAAGTTTGTTCAACCTAACGCCATACAATTTTCCAGATAACTTTTTTCTTCAGACTCAAACGTTTAAATACACAAACGTTTTAAAATCAAATATTGATGTGGTCTAAAAAAAAATAGCTAAATACGAGAATGATAAATGAATAAGCACAAAAAGTGATAAAGAACAATACAATACAACTACAATACATCGAAATCACCTCCTACAAACACAATACCTAACTACATCCATTTACAGCCACCTGAAGCCATCTATAGCCACGTATAGGCACCTAAAGCCACCTGTATCCATCTGAAGGCATCTGCAGTCACCTGAAACCTATCTACAGCCACCTACACCCAGCTAAGGCTACCTACAGCCGTCTACAGCCACCTCCAGCCACCTACATCTACCTACAAATACCTATAACCACCTTAAGTCACCCACAGGCACCTACGCACATCCACCTAAGGCCATCTATCCCCATTTCTAACCGTCTACAGTCACCTATAGCCACCTACAGCCGTCTACAGTCACCTATAGCCACCTACAGCCACCTACAGTCACCTAAAGCCACCTACAGCCATCTACAGCCAGCCCAGCCACGACCGTGAAGTCATCCAAGAGATAAGCCAACTTATTGACTCGATTCCTTTTGGAAGGACAGAGCAATAAGGGCGATTGGGCCATAGAACCCCATAGGATGTGACCCTTACGGAAGAATCCCCTTTCCCATCAAGTCAAAAGGGTCTCACCTTAAACTAAATCAAATTGTCTGGCGTCAGCTGAAGAGAAGACTATCAATTGTAATGTAGTATAGATTCATATTTGAAAAGAATAATAATAATAACAGTAGAAATACAAAATACATAAATAAATTCTTCATCGTGGAGTCAACACTAACCGAATAAAATCGTGTGATGTAAGTAAGAATAGAATTTGTAAATTTTTGTGGATCACAGGGTAGGAGGGGTGGGGTGAGGGGAATGAGGTGACAGAAATGTGGCGAACACAAGTTAAGATATGAAACCTTTGTTATTCACGTAATGTAAGCAAAGCTATTAACATTAAATTAATGTTCGTTTATTTTTACTCGACAAGCATTTTGATTCATCTTTAGGAAGTATTCCCTTAATTTTCTGTATTCAACTCCTTCCGCCAAGCGATTTTATTCAGCTAAAGAAAAAATTACAAACACCAAGGCACTAAACTCCATCTTTATTCCTTTATCCCCCATATTCACCTTCCCACCACCACAGGCGATTTTAATCAGTTAAAGTAAACCTCTATCGAGATTAAAGACTTACTGGTTAACCGTGTAGTTTTAAACTGGTTTGCAGTTCAGAAGACTCTAAAGACGTGCAATATGACCCTGAGACCTTTTCTTACCGGAAGCTTTTTTAGACCTTGAGATCTCTTCATTAATAGGCTTTCTTTATGAGACACTGAGCTTTCACCTTACCAGAAGCTTTCTTCTTAAACACCTTGAGACCTCCTCTTACTATAAGATTCTTGAGACCCTAAGATCTCTCTTCAACAGAAGCTTTCTTTATGAGGCCCTGAGGCTTCCCCTTACCAGAGGCTTTCTTTATGAGATCCTGAGACTTCTTACCAAAAGCTTTCTGTAATAGACACTGAGACCTCTTTTTACAAGAGGCTTTCTTTATAAGACCCTGAGACCCCTTCTTACCGGAAGCATTCTTTATGAGACCCTAAGATCTTCCCTTACCAGAATCATTTTTATGAAGCCTTCACTAGAGGCTTTCTTTATGAGACCCTGAGACCTCTCCTTACCAGAAACTTTCTTTAATGAGACCCTGAGACTTCTTACCGGAAGCTTTCTTTATGAGACCCTGAGACCTCCCCTTACAATAGGCTTTCTTTATAAGACCCTGAAACCCCTTCTTACCGGAAGTTTTTTTTATGAGGCCCTAAGATCTCCCCTTACCAAAAGCTTTTTTTATGAAACCCTAAGTCCTCCCCTTACAAAGAACTTTCTTTAATAAGACCCTGAGACTTCTTACCGGAAGCTTTCTTTATGAGATCCTGAGACCTTCCCCTACCAGATTTTTTTTTTTTTTTTTTTTTTTTTTAATGACACCCCTAGGCTTCCCCTTACCAGAAACTTTCTTTATGTGGCCCTGAAACCTTCCCTTACCAGAGACTTTCTTTATGAGACCCTGAGACCTCTTCTAATCAGAAACTTTATGAGACCCTGAGACCTCCCCTTACCAGATACTTTCTTGAAGACCTCAAGACTACAGTGTCTATCAAGCTCAAAAATATAAACATGACCAGTGTTCTTGTGAATATATTAAGTGAATGACTCTGTATATGATAACATTGAGGTGATGACGTATATGTGGTGAAGTATAAGTGATGACTTATGAACAGCGGAATTAACAGCATTCATATGGTGATGTAACATTATAACGTAGCAAGGATGTATATGTGATGACAGATAAATAACTTATAGATGACTTATCAGTAATGACACGTAAGTGATTACTTACATAATGACGATGATAGTAATGAAAATTTAATAATGATAATAATAATAATAATAATAGTAATAATAATAATAATAATAATAATAATAATAATAATAATAATAATAATAATAATAATAATAATGATAATAATGATGATGATGATGATGATATCAATAATATTAATAATAATGGTGATGATGATGATGAAAACAATGATGATGATGATGATGATGATGATGATGATGATATCAATAATATTAATAATATTAATGATGGTGATGATGATGATGATGAAAACAATGATGATGATGAAAACAATTATGATGATGATGATGATGATGATGATAACAATGATGATGTATGATGATAACAATGATGATTATGATAATGATGATGATGGTGATGATGATGATGATGATGATGATGATGATGATGATGATGATGATGATGAAAAGTACCATAAGTACCTTACTCATGTTCCTTCGAAGGATTTCCCTTCAACATAAATGGATTGCATACCCCCATGGTAGGATTTCCCATCCCCAAAGGGAGGATTTCTCATTCCCAGGGGAGGATTTTCCAGCCCCAGGGGAAGATTTAACACTCCCGGGGGAGTATTTCATACCCCAGGGGAGGATTTTTACAGCCCCAGGGGAAGATGTATCACTCTGAAGGAAGTATTTCATACCCCAGGGGAGTATTTCATATCCCAGGGGAGGATTGTTCCACTCCCAGGGGGAAAACTTAGCATTTCCAGAGAAGTATTTAATACCCCCAGGGAAAGATTTAATATTCCCAGGGAAGTATTTCATACTACAGGGAAGGATTTTTCGTCCCGTCCCACAGGGGAGGATTTTTCATCTCGTTCCACAAGGGAGGATTTTGTCATCCTCAGGAAAAGGTTCTTGCATTCCCTTGGGAAGACTTCTCATCACCGTAGGAGGATTTCACATTCCTATTCTAGGATTTTCTATACCCAGGGGAGGATTTCTGATCAGAATGGGTGGATTTCCTATTCCCAGAGGAGGATATCCTATCCCAAGGGGAGGATTTCTGATCCCCCATTGGAGGATTTTTCATCCCCAAGGGAGGATTTCTGTGTTCCATATTCCTTGATAGCTTCATCTTCCGGAGATGACGTAGAGGATCACGTTTCTGGATTGGTTTCCGAAGGTCATTCTTCCCAATGACCCTCCACAAGGGGAGGAGGAGGAGGAGGAGGAGGAGGAGGAGGAGGAAAAGGAAGAGGAGGAGGAGAAGGAAGAAGAGGAGGAGGAGGAGAAGGAGAAGGGGCGGAAGGGAGGATGAAAGAGAGAGGAGTTAAAGAAGGGAAATTGGAAAGGGAAAGGGAAGGGGAGCAGGAAGGAAGGAAAGGAAGGAAAAGGTCGGGAGGAGATAAGGGGAAGAGCAGAGGAAGAGGAGGAAGTAAAGAAGGGGAACGGGAAGAAGAAAGGGAAGGAGAAGGGGAAGAAGAAAAAGAGGGAGGAAAGGTGAAAGGGAGAAGAGGGAGAGAAAAAGGAGAAAGGAGGAGAAGAAGAAAGTGGAGGAAGGAGGAAGGACATGATGGATGAAGGGGAGAAAGGCGGAAGAGCGAAAAGAAAGGGGAGAGGAAGGGAAGGAGGAGGTGAAGTAGGAAGGAGGAAGGAGAGTATGGAAAGGGTATAAGACCAAAGGGAAGGTGGAAGGAAGAAGGTTAAATAAAGGAAGAGGAAGATATTCTCTCTACTCATTCTCACTTCCCCTCAAATATATACACACGCACACACACACATATATATACATACACACACACACACATACATATATATATATATATATATATATATATATATATATATGTATATATATATATATATATATATGTATATATTTTTGCAGAAACCACCGGGAAATTGAAAAAAACAGATACCGAACGTTTTCGTCTATTTAGACATTTTCAAAGGTACAAAAAAGCAATATAGAAAGAAACAATAAATACATAAGAAGACAAGGATACTCGGAGAGGTCCCATGTTACATTTTATCACACACAATTTTGTCAATAATAAAATTGTCCAATTTAAATAAACCCAAACTCAAGTTCATGTTATTTCCAAAATTTCTTTTTATAAAACAAGATTCAATAATATTTCTTTCTATAATATTATTACAAGAAGCAATTATTTTAGAATTTCCCCAGTCAATATTATGACCATAATCCCTTTGGTGGACAAATAACCCACTGGACACTTGCCCCGTTCTAATACTATATTTATGTTGGCCTATTCTTTTTTCTAAGCCTTTGCCTGTTTGGCCTATATAAATAAAATCACAATTTTTACATGGTATATTATAAATACATCCTTCTTTACTTCTTGGGGAATTTTTAATTAACAGACTCTTAAAAATTCCCCAAGAAGTAAAGAAGGATGTATTTATAATATACCATGTAAAAATTGTGATTTTATTTATATAGGCCAAACAGGCAAAGGCTTAGAAAAAAGAATAGGCCAACATAAATATAGTATTAGAACGGGGCAAGTGTCCAGTGGGTTATTTGTCCACCAAAGGGATTATGGTCATAATATTGACTGGGGAAATTCTAAAATAATTGCTTCTTGTAATAATATTATAGAAAGAAATATTATTGAATCTTGTTTTATAAAAAGAAATTTTGGAAATAACATGAACTTGAGTTTGGGTTTATTTAAATTGGACAATTTTATTATTGACAAAATTGTGTGTGATAAAATGTAACATGGGACCTCTCCGAGTATCCTTGTCTTCTTATGTATTTATTGTTTCTTTCTATATTGCTTTTTTGTACCTTTGAAAATGTCTAAATAGACGAAAACGTTCGGTATCTGTTTTTTTCAATTTCCCGGTGGTTTCTGCAAAAATATTTTATCACGTGTGTTTTGTGATTTCTTTGCATATGTATGTATATATATACATATATATATGTATATATATGTATATGTATATATATATATACATACATATATATATATATGTATATATATATGCATGTAAGAATACAAGTATGTGTGTATGTGTGCATGCATATATGTATGTATATATGTATGCATGTATGTATGTATACATGTATGCATGTATATATGTATGTATGCATATATATATGTATGCATGTATTTATGCATGTATGTATATATGTACGTATGGACGTATGTATACATGCATCTGTGTATGCATGTATGTATATATGTATGTATGCACTTATGTATATATGTATGTATGTACATATGTATGTTTGTATGTATGTATGTATGTATGTATGTATGTATGTATGTATGTATGTATGTATGTATGTATGTATGTATGTAAGTATTATGTATACAGAAGGAACGGGCCCTTACGGAACAAGATCTACTTCGTTCCGGTCGATGATCCGGTTATACAGATATCCGGTTCTCCGGGTATCTGATTACGGTCACCTCGGCGTCAGTCCCGGTATCCGGCGCATGCGGGGCAAATACCGGAACCCAACTTGTCCGGGGAGTCAGTCAAACGCGAGGGAGACGGGAGTAGAAAGCAAAGAAAGGAGAAGAAAGAGGAGGTAGAGGAGGTAGCGGAGGAGGAAAGGCAGAAGCAAGGAAATATGGAAAGTAGTAGTAGTAGTAGTAGTAGTAGTAGTAGTAGTAGTAGTAGTAGTAGAAGTAGTAGTAGTAGTAGTAGTAGTAGTAGTAGTAGTAGTAGTAGTAGTAGTAGTAGTAGTAGTAGTAGTAGTAGTAGTAGTAGTAGTAGTAGTAGTAGTAGTAGTAGTAGTAGTAGTAGTAGTAGTGGTATTAGTAGTAGTAGTAGTAGTAGTGGTAGTGGTAGTGGTAGTAGTAGTAGTAGTAGTAGTAGTAGTAGTAGTAGTAGTAGCAGTAGTAGTAGTAGTTATTGTTGTTGTTGTTCTACTAGCAGGATTAATCCTATATTTCGTCCCTTCTACTCCTCCTCTAATTCCTTTTCCTCCTATTCCCCCAGTTAGTCCTCCTCTCCCCGTTCCCCCTCCTACACTTTTCCTTCTTAATATTCCTCATCTCCCATTTTCCTCTTCCCATCCTTCCTCCTATTTCTACTCCCATTACTCTTCCTATTCCTTCTCATACTCCCCCTCCTCCTCCTCCTCCCCTCCTCTTCTTCCTCCTCCTCCTCTTCCTCTTCCTTCCTCCCCTCGTCCTTTCCCTCTTTGAGCACATTCTTATCTCATTGTTTTGTTTATTTTCTTATCCTTTTGTATATTCCATTTTTATTATTTTGAGTTCGTTCTTCACTCTTACATGAATAACAGAAGAAGAAGAAAGGAAATAAGAGACACGAGTTAGAGGGGGGAAAAGAGTAGTAGGAGAAGAAGAAGAAGGGTAATATAAAGGAGAAGTAAAGTGCGGATGATAAGTAGAAGTAGATGGATAAGGAAAATTAAAAAGGGAAAAGGAAACGGACAAGAAATAGAAGTAGAAGAAGTAGAAGGAAAATTAAAAAGGGAAATGAGGTGGACAAGAATCAGAAGTAAAAGAAGTAGAAGGAGAAAGTAATGGATAGGGAGGAGGAGAAAAAAAGAAGGAAGAGAATGTGAAGGAGAATGAAAAGAAGGAGAAAGAATAGATGAAATGAAAGAAAGAGTAAGAGAAAATGAATAAGAAGGAGAAAGAGGAAAATAGAGAGAAAGTAAAAGAGAAAGAAAGGTAAAGAGAAAAAAGTTGTAAAAGAAGAAATAGAAATAGAAAGAGGAAGAGAAAAGAGGAAAAGGATAAAGAGAGAGTAAAAGAGAAAAAAAGGTAAAGAGAAAAAAGTTGTAAAAGAAGAAAGATATATAGAAAGAGGAAGAGAAAGGAGGAAAAGGATAAAGATAAGCATTAGATAAAGTGATAAATGGCGCAGTAAGGGCAGAATTTGTCACGCCATTGACATAGTGTAAAAGGAAATAGACAGGAGGGAAAGATAAGACAGGAGGTATCTGAAGAGGCAGTGAGAGGCAGAGACGTAAGAAAGAGCTTGAGAAGAAGGAGAATCGGTGAAAACCAAGAGGAGGAAAGAAAGAGGCATTAAGAGGTAGGCAGAGGAGAAGACAGGAGGTATCTGAAGAGGCAGTGAGAGGCAGAGACGTATGAAAGAGCTTGAGAAGAAGGAGAATCGGTGGAAACCGAGAGGAGGAAAGAAAGAGACATTAAGAGGTAGGCAGAGGAGAGACATTAAGAGTCGGTACGGTTGAAGTCTGGGCATCACCGTCTTCATTTGTTTACTCAAGGAAGGAACAGAGGCACCGCGGCCTTCTCGCGGCATTGTCGGGGCGTATACATGGGCTCGGCCACGGCTACATCCTTCTATGCCAAGCCACGGGCATGTATACCCATAGGCATTATTGGGGGCATACATATGCTCGACTAGACAACATCATGGCATCCCATGACACGGGAATATGCATACATATGTTCGACCAAGCTACATCCTCCCATGCCAAGCCACGGGCATGTATACCCATAGGCATTATTGGGGGCATACATATGCTCGATTAGACTATATTCTGGCATCCAAACCACGGGAATATGCATACATATGTTCGACCAAGCTACATCCTCCCATGCCAAGTCACGGGCATGTATATCCATAGGCATCATTGGGGGCATACATATGCTCGACTAGACTACATCATGGCATCCCATGACAGGGGAATATGCATGCATATGTTCGACCAAGCTACATCCTCCATGGCCGAGTCACGGGCATGTATACCTATAGGCATTATTGGGGGCATACATATGCTCGACTAGACTACATCGTGGCATCCCATTACACGGGAATATGCATACATATGTTGGACCAAGCTACATCCTCCAATGCCAAGTCACGGGCATGACCTATAGGCATTATTGGGGGCATACATTTGCTCGATTAGACTATATTCTGGCATCCAAACCACGGGAATATGCAACCATAAGCATTGTTCAGCGCATACATATGCTCGACCAAGCTACATCCTGGTATGCCAAGCCATGGGCATGTATACCCATAGGCATTGTCGAGGGCATACATATGCTATGCCATGGGCATGCTCCTTCTTATTTCGTGGACATCATAGATTTTGGTTTGATTCAATTCCAGAATGGTTTGTTTGGTGCAGTGATGTCCTATATGTAATCTGGGATTTTCTATTCATAATAGATCACGTGATAGATTAATATCAGATTGATAACGAACAAAAGAATGATAATTATAATGGAGAGAAGAAGAATAGGGAAAGTTGAGAAAGGGTGGTAAAGAAGCAATAGAGGAAGAGAAGAATTAGAAAGAAAATTATTATGATAATTAGGAGTTTTGGTGTATGTGTTAGTTATGGTGATTATGGTGATGATGATGGTAGTAGTGATGGTGATGGAGGAATGATGATGATGATGATGGTGAAGATGATAGTGCTGCTGCTGCTGCTGATATTGATGATGTTGGTGATGATAATGATGTGGCAAACGCTTATGCAGCTGTTGATAATGATGTTGCGGATAATGACGATGACAGTAGTGGTGGCAGTGGTAGTACAGGAGATGGAGGTTGATATGGAAGTAGAAGGGAAGGTGGAGATGGAGATGGAGGTGGAAGTAGAGATGGAGGTGGAGGTTAAGGTGGAGGTGGAGGAAAAGATGAAGGCAGAAAAGTAGCAGAACTACTGGGAGAAGCGTATGTATATATGCGTAGTATGTGTGTGTGTGTGTGTGTGTGTGTGTGTGTGTGTGTGTGTGTGTGTGTGTGTGTGTGTGTGTGTGTGTGTGTGTGTGTGTGTGTGTGTGTGTGTGTGTGTGTGTGTGTGTGTGTGTGTGTGTGTGTGTGTGTGTGTGTGTGTGTGTGTGTGTGTGTGTGCGTGTGTGTGTATGTGTGTGTGCGTGCGTGCATACGTGTGTGTGTGTCAGCGCGCCCGGGTATGCGAGATATATACAGGACGGGCTCTCCCAAAGGGAGCCGCCCTTCTTGTGTGTTTACCGACCCCACCGCCACTTGGCTCCAGTCGCCGCCACACTCACCCTTCTCCACCCTTCCCCCTTTCCCCCTTCCCCTCCCCCACCCTCCGAACCCCTCCAAGACCCTCAGCCAGCTCTTACCATCACCCTTCACCCTGACTACTACTCTCGATCCTCAACCCGTACGCCCACTCTCTTCTCCTTTCATGTCACGTATTTGTAAGTTCTATTCTGGTTAACGTGGAAGCATATATATATATATATATATATATATATATATATATATATATATATATATATATATATATATATATATATATATATGTGTATGTATGTATGTATGTATATATATATATATGTATGTATGTATGTATATATATATAATATATATATATATATATATATATATCTGTCTCTCTCACTCCCTCATTCCCTCTCTCTCTCGTTTTCTCTCTCTATCTCTCCCTCTTTCTCAATTATCATTGTTTGGAGTTGATTTTTTTGGCTTTGTTTAATGTCGTTAGATGATTTTATAACAAAAAGAAAAATAAATTATTTCCATAATACCTGTTCATTTTCATCACCCTCATCCTCATCCTCTTCCTCACCTCTCATTCTCATCCTTATTCTTACCCTCATTTACATTATTCACCTTCGTTCTCTTTCTACTTTTCGTTCTGTTTCTCTTCGTCACGGTCATCCTCCATGTCTCTTTTCTTCTTTTTCTTCTTTTTTTCTTTCTTATCTTCCTCATCTCTTTTTCTGTCATCGTGCTTCCCCTCCACCATTTCCTCCACCTCCTTCTATCATTTCTTCCTCTTCTTTGTTTTCCTCATGCTAATCTTAGTCTTTGTACTCCTTTTTTCCTCTTCATTCTAAGCTCCTAAATTTAATTTTTCCTCTTCCTCCTTCTACTCTTTCTCCTCCCCTTCTTTATATTTTCCCTAGTTCTTCATTACCCTTTTCTGTTCTTTATCTTCTTTTGCCTTCTCCTCATCTTCGTTCTACACCTCTTCTTTTTTCTGCAGGTCGCAAGATGAGGGAGGGTGAGAGTGGGAGGAGGAGGTGGACTTTATGACCAAGTGGGTTTGGGGATATTTGGGGAAGAGATATTGAGAACCAACCCCACTGTGTTTGTTTACATGTGGATGGGGAAGACGAAAGGAAGAGAATGAGGAGGAGAATGAGGGGTACAAGGGAAGAAGTATGAGTTAGGTGTGAAAGAGGATAAAGAAGATGAGGAAGACGATGGGGAAGAGGATGAGGAAGAGAGTGAGGAAGAGGATGGAGAAGATGAGGAAGAGGATAGGTAGGAAGTGGAGACAATGAAAGGAAAAGGATGAGTAAAAGGATGAGGGAATAGTGTCAGGATGAGGATTGGGGAAAAGGTGGGAGAGAAGGTTGGAGGGTAGAGAAAAGAAGAGGAGGACGGGAGGACAGAAACGAGGAAGGTAGAAAGAAAGAGAACGGAGAGAAAAGGACGGGGAAAAGAGGACGGAGAGAAGAGAACTAGGAGAAAAGGACGGGGAAAAGAGGACGGGGAGATGAGGACGGATAGAGGAGGACGGGGAGAAGAGGATGGGGAGAAGAGGACGGGCAGAAGAGGACAGAGAGAAGAGGACGGAGAGAAGAGGACGGGGAGAAGAGGACGGGGAGAAGAGGACGAAGAGAAGAGGACGGGCAGAGGAGGACGGAGAAAAGAGGACGGGGAGAAGAGGACGGGCAGAGGAGGACGGGGAAAAGAGGACGGGGCGAAGAGGACAGAGAGAAGAGGACGGAGAGAAGAGGACGGGGAGAAGAGGATAGGGAGAAGAGAACGGGCAGAGGAGGACGGGGAAAAGAGAACGGGGAGAAGAGTACGGAGAGAAGAGGACGGGGAGAAGAGGACGGAGAGAAGAGGACGGGGAGAAGAGGACGGGGAGAAGAGGACGGAGAGAAGAGGACGGGGAGAAGAGGACGGGGGAGAAAAGGACGGGGAGAAGAGGACGGGTAGAGGAGGACGAGAAGACGACGAAGAGAACAGGACGGGGGGAAGCTATGGCTCGCCCCTTCGACCACACAATCGAAGTCCTTTGCATGCATGATGTGCAACATTGATATGCAACGGTGATGTCCGTACCTATCACAGAGGGGGACCCGTTTTGCATCCGCCATACATTGGCGCGGAGCAGAGATGTGGCAGGGTGGGATTGGGGCTTGTGGCTCTGGTGATAAGATAGGGGAGTGTGAATGGAGGCTGGACGGGAGGCTGTATGACAATAAACAGATGGAAAGGAGTGTTTGGGGTCTGTGCTTTCGGTGGTGTGAATGCACGTGTATTGTAGTATTGTGTATATAACTCCCAAAGAGGGAAGTGAAAAACCCCTCTAAGGCAAGCCCTGAGAGTTGCGGCAAGCCGCTGGGGTTTTTAGGCCGATGTTTGGGTCACCTCCCCGCTCATAAGTTCGACAAGGTGTCTACTGGACTACTGAGCTGCCCATTGTATACATACCTGTCTATAAATTTAGATTATATTTATGAAAATAACTACAGAGCACATATTCATAGTTTGTTAAAGGGACATATGTACATATACACTTACATGCGCATGCATACACACACACACACACACACACACATACACGCACGCACACACATACACACACACGCACACACAAATACATATACACATATACATACACGGGGTTGGGTGGTGAGGAGTATACGGCAAGAGATGCTGAGTAGTTCCGATTCTGTTATGCGCTTTAGGGAATGTTGGAGCAGGTATCAAACAGTCACTGTCAGGAATCGCGGAGGTGCGAGGAACTCGAATCCACGACTGGAACACGTGAGATCCACATGCTTCCGACTACATACACCACCAGACCGAACTACACCAAAACTACCGTATGTAGTTATAGATATATATAAACACACACACACACACACACACACATATATATATATATATATATATATATATATATATATATATATATATATATATACATATGATAGATAATTTTTATGACCGTCACGCAGAGGATTCGAACCTACTGCTCTGATGCGAAGAGGCTCCATTCGAATCCTCTACGCGACGGTCATAAAAATTATCTGATTGATGTCGCTGTTCACTAGCGAATTTCTCATGTGTGTATATATATATATATATAATATGTATATACATATATATATATATATATATATATATGATATGTATATACATATATATATATATATATATATATATATAGTAAGATAAAGCGAGGTATATGTATGTTTCAGCCTCTATTCTGAGATGTTCTTCATGACAGAAACCAGAATATACAGACTCTAAGCTCCATCATTTTTATACATATTTTTGTTTATAGATTTTTCTGATAATATTTACTGAATGTAAATAGTTATAACGAAGGTCCTCATATGTGATTGGAGGAGGTGGATTGGGGAACTTCCCTCCTAATCAACCAATCAAGCTTATGAAGGCGCTAACTACCCATATGAATGTTACCAAATAAAAACGAATCATAAATAAAAGGTAAATGAATAAATAGATTGAAATGGAATAAAGTAAAATTGAATCAAATCAAATCAAATAAGAAATTATAAACTACCCAAAGGAGGATGACCAGATAAAAACAAATCATGAAAAAAAAAAAATAAATAAATAAAAAGTAAATGAACAAGTGAATATATAAATGACCAAATAGAAAATTATTTAAGTGAAATATGATAGAATTGAATAATGCAAAATAGAATAAGATTAAACATGATAAAATAAAATGAAATATAATAGAATAGAGTAAAATAAAATAAAATAAGATAAAATAAATAAAATAAAATAAAACAAAATCAAACAAAATCAAAAATAAAATAATAGGATAAAACAAAACAAAATAAAATAAAATAATATAAAACAAAATAAATTAAAACAAAATAAAATAAAACAAAATAAAATAACATAAAATAGAATAAAATGAGATAAAAGGAAATAAATTGAAACAGAAAATATTACAAAGATCGTCTGGTATTTGCCTGATCCAGCCCTGGGGGCCGGATCTCCCGGCACCGGATCAGGTATCCGGCTGGCCAACCGGCTGATTAAATGGAGATCTGATGACTAACCAGTGTCTAGGGATGGGCATGGAAATGAGGAGGAGGAGGAGGAGGAGGAGGAATAGGAGGAGGAGGGACAGGAGTAGGAGGGGAGAATGGAGAGAAGGAAGAGGAGGAGGAGGAGGAATAGAAGGAGGAAGAGGCACAGGAGTAGGAGGGGAGAATAAAGAGGAGGAGGAATAGGAGGAGGAAGAGGCACAGGAGTAAGAGGGGAGAATGAAAGGGAGGAGGAAGAGGAGGAGGAGGAAGAGGAGGAAGAAACACAGGAGTAGGAGGGGAGAATGAAGAGGAGGATGAAGAGGAGGAGGAGGAGGAAGAGGAGGAGGAAGAGGAGGAGGAGGAGGAAGAGGAGGAGGAAGAGGAGGAGGAGGAGGAAGAGGAGGAGGAGGAGGAAGAGGAGGAGGAGGAGGAAGAGGAGGAGGAGGAGGAAGAGGAGGAGGAGGAGGAGGAGGAGGAGGAAGAGGGACAGGAGTGGGAGTTGAGAATGAAGAGGAGTAGGAGGAATAGGAAGAGGAAGAGGTACAAGAGTATGAGGAAGAATGAAGAAGGGGGCGAATGGAGAAGGGGAAGAAAAACAAGAAAAGGAGGAGAAGGAGGAGGAGGAGGGAAATAGGATGATGAAAATGAGAAAGAGAAGAAAAAGAAGAGAAGGAAAAGAAGGGGGAGGAGGAGGAAGAAGGAAAGCGGATGATGATGAAGAAGGGAAGACAAACAAGAGGAGGAAGAGAAGGAGGAGGAGGAGGAAGAGGAGGTGGAATAGGAGAAGGAAAACAAGAAAAGAAAGGAGAGTAGAAGGAAGATGAAGGAAGGGTAGTTAAGTAAAAAAGGGAAAGATTAACAAAGAGAAAATAAATAAATATACTTGTAGATAAATAAGAGTAAGCCGGTCGTATAAGACATGAACTGGCCTCTTTGTTCCCGGTAAGGCATTCGTTTCCCGGTCAGATCCGGTAGAATTACCGGTCGAATAACAAGACTCTTTTCTGTAGACAGTACACAAAGACAAAAGAAACCTAAGCGGCTAGAAG
>NC_134809.1:23676907-23681907 GCF_046742065.1 Oratosquilla oratoria | reverse complement strand
CCACACTATACTTTCTCCAGATTAATTGAAAACAGCCCTCCTGCGCTTGGCGATCCTCTCTTGTTTTTGCAAGAAGAAGATACCATCATCAGCAGAAGCTATCTCTCTTCAGCTCTTTCTTAGAACCAATAGTCGTATACGACTGTCACCAGTGGTATACCAAGCTCAAGAGCCTCTGTGTTATGTATTTCTTAAAGATTTTCTCAGGAGACTATCGAAAGATTTATTTATTTATTTATTTATTTATTTATTCATTTATTAATCATTATTTTATTATTAATGTTATTATTTTATATTTTGTTTCATTTTATTTACTTATTTATTTTCTTATTTATTTCTATTTATTCATCTATTTATCTTTATCTATTTATTAATTTATTTATTTTATTTTGTCTTATATTTATTCATTTAATTATTTATTTTTATCTATTTATTTATTTATTTCATTTTGTTTTATTTTATTTATTTTATTTATTTATTTTTATTTATCTATTTATTTATTTATTCATTTATTTATCTATTTATTTTTTTGAGATCGAGGGAATCCAAGGGAACACGGGAATAGGCTAGTACCATATGGACAGACTCTCTGAATAAGTCCATTTTCAATAGTAGAGTCAACCAGTAAGCTGCCTTTCTTTCCTTCTACTTGGGGATCTGGAACTGTCCTCTCTCTAATGTCTTTTCAAAAGTGAATATCAAGACACCTCCGTTATATCTTTTTTTTTTTTTTTTTTATCGGTCAACTGTTTTTTTTTTTTTTTTGGGGGGGGGAGGTTTGTTTTGGTTTCTTTGTCGCTGTTAAGAGAGCATATACATAAAATTAAATAAAAACTCCGACATGACGACTTCCAGCGAGTTCAGGCGCCAGATCTTGGACCTACTTTGTTGTATTTCGGTTTTGGTGTTCAGGAAGTAGATTATCGATTCCGGGCCTTTGGGTTCCAGAATCTGGGTCTTCAGGCTGAATTGAGACTAACGGATTCTGAAATTGCCCATTCGCTTCCGGTCCCTGAGTTCTGTATTCCAGATTCTGGGTTCTGGAATCCGAGTCCTGACCTCCAGGACCCAGACTCCAACATCTAGGTTCCAGTTCAGGACCTTAAGATTCCGCCTTAAGGACCTTCACATTCTGGTGTCTGATTCCAGGTCCTGGAACTTGTGGGAGAAAGGCCTGGAAAGGTCTTTGAAACTCTTCGCCCAAGACCGCTTCCAGACCTTTCACTTCCAGCAGGTCCTCGATCTCCAAAGCGCCGAAGTCTTCTCATTGGGATCTCGGGAGCTGATGAAGGTTGAAGAAACAAATTATTCGAACTCACATCGAAAGCGAAAGACTCCAAGAGGAACCTGTCTTCTCGTTCTCCCTCGTTCGAGAACGATTGAACCAACAAGGAAGACAGTGAGGAAGGTTAGATGGTGGAGGTAACGGAGACGAAGACGAAGACGAAGATGAAGACTAAGCTAAGAACGAGGACAAAACAGAAGACGAGGATGAAGTCAAAGACGAATACGAATCAGTATCCGAAGACGAAGACGAAGACGAAGACGCCTAGGCCAACGAAGGCGACGCCAAAGCCGCTTCTCCGGTGAATAAAAAGGAAAACGGGGATGGGGAGACAGGAATGGCGCGAAACGCCTCAAGTTAGATTCGTTTTCTTTTGGTGCAAGAAATACAACAAGAGCAGAAACAGCTGCGGCGCGGGAGCAGCAGCAACAGTGATAACGATAACAGAAGCTGCCAAGAAGAAAACCATACAGTTGGAATCTCTTTTTATCTTATCTTTGTTAATCTATTTATCTAATTGCTTTGTTATGTTTTATTTTATTTCACTTATTTGTATTTTTATTATTATTACGATAACGATAACAGAAGCTGCCAAGAAGAAAACCATACAGCTGGAATCTCTTTTTATCTTATCTTTGTTAATCTGTTTATCTAATTGCTTTGTTATGTTTTATTTTATTTCATTGATTTGTATTTTCATTATTATTATTACAATTTATTTTTGCAATAAATTCAAGTAAAGTCAAGCAGTTACGATAGTGCGCAAAGATTGATAAATGCATAAGTAGATAAATAATTAGATAGATAGGAAAATCGATTAATAAAAGAGAGATAGATAAGTAAATATATGAATAAATAAGTCAATAAATAAATGAATAAATGACTAAACAAACAAATAGATAAACAAATAAATAGGTAAATAAATTAGTAAATAAGTAAATAAACAAATAGACAAACAAAGAAATAAATGAATGAGTGAATAAATAAGCAAACATATAAATAAATAGATAAATAATTAAACAAAAATAATTACAAATAAAATAGAATAAGATAAGAACAAATGCTCTGCTTAACATGGAACCTTTGTTATCAAATAATTTAAGAAAAAAAAATTGTAGACAATAGTGATTTTCTTTGACTAACACCAGGGAAATCCATTCGGTTTTAGATCAAATCTCAACTCTCAATTATACACTTGTGACGTAATCAAAACCATGATGGTGTCGCATTTACTTAGTTATGAGTTCGAATCCCGCACTTCTCTTCCATTCCCAACACTCCCCAAATCGCATAACAGGGCAAAGGCGACGGTTTCGGCCGCAGCTACTAAGCGCCTCCTTGCCTAGGCTCCTCCCCACCTAGTTCACAATTGTTTGAAGATAAAAAACCTATATACGAGCTCCGAAAACATTTGAGTTACTTGGAATCAAAATATTCTTCTTCGAAATGAAAGAGCGAAGAAGTCGCTTGTCTTTACCAGGGGCATCAACAGAGAGTAAACAACAGCAACAACAACAACAACAACAACAACAACAACAACAACAACAACAACAACAACAAGAATAACAGCAATAGCAAAAGAAAGCAAAGAACAATAACAACAACTGAAACAACAACAACAGCGACAGCAAGAGCAACAACAATAGCAACAGCAAAATTAACAACAACAGTAACAACAACAGCAACAGCAATAACAAAAACAAAAACAACAGCGAGAGCAAGAACAACAGCGATAGCAACAGCAAAATTGACAACAACAGTAACAACAACAGCAACAGAAATAACAATAGCAATAGCAACAGCAAAATTAATAAAAGCAGTAGTAACAACAGCAACAGCAAGAACAACAGCAATTGCAACAGAAAGCAAACAGCAGCAACACTAACAGCAACAGCAAGAACAACAGCAATAGCAATAGCAAGAATAGCAACAACTGTAACAGCAGCAACTGCAACAACAACAAGAAACAAGAACAACAAAAACAACAGCAGTAGCAGCAGCAAGAACAACAACAATAACAACAAACAACAAAAACAACAAACAACAGCAACAACAACAATAACAGCCACAGCAGCAACAACAAACAATAAACAACAGCAGCAGCAACAACAACAACAACAACAAACAACAGCAACAACAACCATTCGAGCAGTGCTTTAGCAACAGAATAAAAGAGAGAACGAGGAGAAGAGCATCGTGGAAGCAAACAAAGAATATTTCAATTGCAACAGAAGTGAGAATACCAACGTAAACAGGATGCAATTCCAAAGAAAATGGGAGCAGTTCCAACTGCAAAAGAAAACGGAAGGGGGAGGGTTCCAACTGCCAAAAAGAAATGTGAGGAAAAGAATAACAGAAGCATAAGAACTAATGCCAAATAATCAATAACGACCAACAACACTCAATATGATAAAGATAACATTAAAAATAACGTTTAAGAATGACAATAACAAGAGCAATACCAATAACAGGAAAAGAACAAGAGCATAAGTACAAATGACAAATCATCAATAACAACTGCAGAAGTCAAATTAAAAACAATAACACCAAAGAATAACGTAGCAGCAATAACAAAAACAATACCAATAACTATTTCAATAACAAAAATATTCTAATGAAACATCAACATCAATAACAAAAATATTCAATAACAAATAGATAAATAAACAAGTCAGCTTAGTCTCTTCATAACATGTCGTTATGAATAACATCCACTTCAATATCAATAACTTCATCGAACCTCAAAACAACATCATGAATCCTGAGCAGAATCATCAATAACAACAAAACTTTCAATAACAACTTCAAAACACACACAAAAAAATCAACAAGACTCCTGGTGCTTACGCTTCAACAACTAAGCAATAACAACCCCATCAATAACACAAACAATTAAAAATAACCTCTCCACAAAAGATAAATAAATGAATAATTAAATAGATAAATGAATCGATAGATAAGGAAGATTAGATAACTTACCATCTTCCCTGATAACTACTGGTCACCTAACCAAGTCTTCAATAACAATCACAACAACAAACTACTTCAATAACGAGAGAGAAAGAGAGACCCAAGGGAAGCCGCAGCTGAGATCTGCTCTCTTCAATACAACGAAGAAAGACTCCTCCGCTATATTGTACACACAGCACCTTCTCCCTCCCTTACCACCTGCTCCAACACAAGACGATTGGCCCTCCCTCGACACCTGCTCCAACACCTGCTCCAACACAAGACGCATGCCCTTCCCTCTCCACCTGCTCCAACACCTGCTCCAACACAAGACGCATACCCCTCACTCTCCACCTGCTCCAACACAAGACGATTGCCCCTCCCTCTCCACCTGCTCCAACACCTGCTCCAACACAAGACGATTGCCCCTCCCTCGCCACCTGCTCACAAGACGCATACCCCTCACTCTCCACCTGCCAACACAAGGACGCATGCCTCCCTCTCCACCTGCTCCAACACCTCCTCCAACACAAGGCGCATGCCCCTCCTTCGCCACCTCCTCCAACACCTGCTCCAACACAAGGCGCATGCCCCTCCTTCTCCACCTCCTCCAACACCTGCTACAACACAAGACGCTTCACCACCAAAACCTCTTGGTTTATCTAATTATTTATCTATTTATTAATGTATCTATGTATTTATTTATTTGTGTTTTCAATTTATGTACCTATTTGTTCGTTAATTTTTTACCTATTTAACTATTTCT